>NW_009593474.1:52643-78696 GCF_000690535.1 Cariama cristata
CCAGCGTTGGAAGCAAATACAAGTCTGCCATCTGATGGCATCGAACAGACCAGGCCAAAATGTATAAATGGTGTCAGTAAGGAAAGTTTCACATCCCAATTAGCATTCTCACTGATGCTAAACATGGGTGGGAGGATGCTAATCCTCACAAACTAAACATTGGCATGTGAACATCCGTATTGTTAAGCTGACAGCATGGGCCATGGTGTGATTTTTGAATACGCCAACTAGCTTTGTCCCAGACAGCTCCCAGACACAGCCACCCTGTTCTGGAGAGTGAGAGAGTTTAGCCGTATGGACGTGAGTTTTGTGGTGCCAGCTGGCCTCGGGACTAGAGAGCTGTCTCTGGCCCATTTTATTTGCTGGTATAAGGTAATCTGATAGCCCATCAGAGAAGCCAGGAACTGTGCAGGGACCCCACAATCCTCTCTGAATGACCACCAGAGATACAGTGATGCTACGGAGGTATGTTGAGTGCTGGCACTGAGGTATGTGACATACCAATCTTGTGGTCTGTCCCACACCACCCAGCCCTTCAGCACTTATTTCTTTTCCCTGCTCTTTATCCCAAGTTTGAAGTGATGCTGCTTGCTTGGCCTCTCTGTGGTCTGTGTGTGTGTGAGGGGGAGTCAGTGAGGAACGGGGAGAGATGGTGATGGAGCAGCCACTACTGCACGTTACGAAACCCTTGTGCATTATTCTGCCTTATGGCCCTGCAACCCTGGGTGAACCATCACCTTCTCCTGTAAAAAACAATCCACACAGTGCATAGACCTTAGTGAGGTTTCTGCAAGAAGCCCTGGGACATGTTAGTGTACCCTGATGTAAAGATTATGAGGGCTGGTCAGCAAAAAAAAATCGTCTTGCGACAATGAAAGGGGCATGGTGTCTCAGGCTGGATGGACCCAACAGTAAGACCACTCCAGCTTGAGCGGTGCTCCTTTCATTTGCCTTGTCCCTCCTGGCTGCCTTTGCCTTCCTCCTGGTTCTGATTCCCTGTCTAGTTCATTGTTGTGGGATTGCTCCTAGTGTTGATTTAAACTTCTCATGTGAATTGTATACCAGAACAAGGTGTCTGATTGACAGGCAGACCCAGCCTTCAGTTACACTCATTGCTTCCCCCAGGGGCAGCTCTGCCTTCCAAAGGAGAGCCCAGACAACTGCAGAGACGTGACAACCTCCTGGATGAACGTTCCCGTTCTTGAAGGCTAGAGGCATTTCTCTAGATCTCTGTTCAGTGTAAGAGAAGTCCAAGTTACAGGTTATAAACTTTTTCCCTCTGAGTCTTGCAGCTTCAAGTGCGTGTAGAGTTTTCTCTTTGTGACCTCTGTAAGTCTTGGCTGGGAAGATCTGTAGCGGTGATTAGGGGGCAATAATTGAACAGTGGTTGGCACAGTCAGTGGGTTCAGTAAAAGGGTACATGATATAGCTGGTAAGCCAAGAACCTAATCAGTGCACCTGATGAAATGAATGGTGATTGCCTGCCACATCAGCAGCGAGGTAGGCAGCTCCTTCCAGTTGCACAGGCTTTGTGGCAGGGCTGGAGGTGTTTTTTGAGAGCTACGTGCTTGCCTGCTGGGGTGAACCGTGGCATATTCTTTCCGTGCTGCAGAAATGTCAGGGACTTTGAGACCTGGGTCACTTTGGGGAGGGAGAAGCCTGAAGCCATGCAGTCCATCATGCGATGGCTGTGTGGACACACAGGATGCTCTAGATCATGGCTGACTAACCCTGGACCATTTCTTTCCCCCCTAGATGCTGTAGAAGAAACCAAACCTACTGAAAGTGCCCAGCAGGAAGAGGTGAAAGAAGAAGAGAGCAAGGCGGACCAAGAAAATGCCTGAACATTAAGAAATTACTCCCCATTGCCCCTCCCTCCCTCCCCCTATCCTCTATCCTTCCTTCCCACCCCAATCTCGATCTCCCCCCTTCCTGCTCACATCTGTGAGCCTGTCCGTCCCTCTCCCATTCCCACTTAAACCCTTTTTCTCTCTGTGTGGCAAACATTTAAAGAAAAAAAAAAAAAGCAGGAAAAATCCCAGTCAAACAGTGTGGCTTAAACATTTCTTTGTTTCTTGGTGTTGTTATGGCGAGTTTTTTGGTAATGATGATCCAATCATTTTGGGAAAATTCTTGCACTGTATCAGAGTTCTTTGACCTGGCGCGTGCGTGTGTCTGTCTGCCCACTGCGAACGCGCTCTCTCTCTCTCTCTCCTCTCTCTCTTCTCCAAGTGTGTGTGTGTGCAATGTTACGTTCATCCGAGGAGTCCAGACTTACTGAGTGAGTTAAAACAAAAGAGGAAAAAAAACACATTCCTTTTCTTCCTTTTTCAATGTGATGGAATGAACGAAACAAAAAAAAAAATAGACCAAACCCAACAAACAAATGAATGAAAAATAATAGTAAACCCCAGTTTGTTTTCAGAACTAAAACAACAACAGAAAAATGTGCCAATTAGCATAATGCTTGGCTCCAGGCTCCTTTTTCAAACTGAACAATAATTATAATAAATGAGAATAATGATCATTAATACCACCGTGTCGCATTTCTATGCTGCTGTATATCCTGCTGGCCTGCGGTCTTTGGTGGGCCACTTCTTGCGTGGCCTCGCTGTGCTCCTCGGCCACTGGTCAGTGACCGACTGCTCTCCCTCACACTGCTGAGGGGATTTTTAAGGGAAGCAGGCTTGGATTTTGAGTGAGGTGTTAGCACCGACTAACATAAATAATGAAAGTAGCAAAATCAGTTTTAGGAAAGAACAAAATAAGTGGCCCTCTAGGAGACCTCTAGGTGCTGATTTGGGGAAGTATGGTGACCTTGGAGGGATGAGCTAGCAGAATGACCAGCTTTGGTCTATGCTGAAGGTCTGACCCTTGCCAAGGGGTGCACCAAGGGCTGTCAGGGGACAGGGTCCCGAGGCCCAGGCTCCCCCTGGCAGCAGGGTGATGCTCACCCCATTGGGCTGGAGTTGGAGAAGTCGTTGAGTAGCATAGTGTAGCCCTCCAAAAATGTTCCGCTTGGCAGAATAAATTGGGCTGATGCATTGAATAAATAGGCATGTGGGCAGGTGTAAGAGCCAGTTGATGGCACTTTGAGAAATACCTAATTCCTGCTCCTTGGTGAAACCCCATATGGTTCACCCAGCTCTAACCAGGGCCAAGGTTTTTAGCTGTTGTTCATGGCCTTCCACTGCAGCCAGCTAAAAGCGTGGTGCAGGCTTGGCACCGTGGGCCGAGCACCACCTCGTCAATCTCCACTACAGCTTTCCACGGGGTGTGGGATGATCCCTGGTGCGTGCCAGCCACACACCTGCTAGACCCAGCCTATACTGGTGGAGGACTGACAGATGCCCAGCCCTGAGCCTGAACAGCCGTCGGGGTCTGCTGCTTTGTTCATGAGCTGCGAGAATGAACAGTTAAAAAGTATTCAGTAATAACTGGGCTTTCATAAAAGCCCAATTACTGCTCTGTCACTGCCCTGATGATTATCATGTGCTTTCCCATGAGCTTGTGCATGGTGTCCTGGCCACATTGGCAACGACAGCCAACGTACCCTGCAGGATTGCTGTACAATGCTGCAGGGCCACGATTAAATTGGCCTCACAGCAGCAGCACCAAAAAGATGAGTCTGCTGACAGCCCCAATGTCCCTTGGTGGCTGATGCTTGGAGTGGCAGCCCCGTGGCCTTCAGAGGGCTGGGTCTCCCTCCCTGCGCTACTCCTTTGTTCTCCTCCATCTCTTTGTTGGAAATAGGGAGAAAAGATGAACGGTGTCTCCTCAGAGATGATCGGTTTGAACATAGACCGCCCACTGGAAGTGCCATCAAAACGCGTCAGGATTCGTTTCCATGTGCTTCCTGGCATTGTGTAGAAATAAGAGAGAGAGAGAGAGAGTGGGAGGGGTTTTTAAAAGAGGGGGAAAGAGAGAGTGGGAAGAGATTGGACAGAGAATTTTTTTAACAGGGATTAGAGAGAGGAGGGGGGAAAGATTTTCGAGTGGATAGATGGATGATAGGGAGAGAGAGGGGAGTATAGCTAGAGTAAGAAAGATTAGAGTGAAAAAGATGAGAGAGAGACAGGAAGAAATTAGATCATATGGAGCAATAGATGATTGATAGAGATAGTGAAACGTAGCTAGCTAAAGTAGATTAGACAGACTAAATAGGTAGAAAGATGGGCTGACTGACAGATAGGTATTGTGTCATACTTCATAAACGATATATATGCTAATATTCCCATGTCATGATGGGTGGTAAACCCTGAGACACCTTCCAGCCTGACCTCAATTCAGCAAATATAGCGCGGACATCAGGCATTGCTTGGACCGTATGTCAGGTCTCACCACCCTGCCTGTTTCTGCTGTAGAAATGGCAGGGGGGGGGGATGGGGTTTGAGGAGGGAGAGCGCTCTGACGGACACAGCGGGGCCAAGGCGTAGGGAGGAGAGGTGTAGAGTATGTTTGCTGTTCGTAGCTCACGAGGTGCCCAGCCCAGCTCGGACGTTGCAGATGCCCCGTGTCTAGCACTGATTCGAGAGAACTGAGGTTCAGCTCTCAGGATTTGTGGGAGAAGTGTTTGGGAGGAGGCAGGAAGGAGAGAGCACAGTTTTTGTTTAGCCTCATCTCCTCTCATGACCATTTACAAGAGTTTTCTTAAGGACTGTCTTGCCTGTTTCTGCAAAGACCACATGGTATCCCTGCTCTTCTGACTTCGGACCCCAAACTTTTCATCTTGCCTCCACTTTACTATTACTATTTTTAACTTTATAAGCAAAAGAAAAACTGCCTCTCATGTCTTCCTGGACATATGCCTTCCTCCCTTCTCAAAAAAAACAGAAGCATTTTTCTCTCCCCAGGGATGTTCTATCTTTGTATTTCGCGTGTTGCCTCCCCCTTGGCTGATGGTTGGGGCATCGCGCGTGTTTTGTCACCATTCGTAAGAACATACTTTGCCATGTTGCTTAGAGAACAAAGGGTTGGGTTTTATGTTTTGGTTTTTTTCCCCCCATAAAGAGAACGGGGTATGTGGTTACCAACTGCAAACCTAAATAATTTAAATACTAATTCCTCTCCCTTGGTTTCAGTTTAAAATTACTAGCTGTAACCAAGCACCCCCCCAATCTTTCTTATTGTACCGTGTCCTGATCCTGCCAGAGAGTCAGGGCAAAGAGAGCGTGAGAGAGAGTACACAGACAAACCCTGCCTGGAGCAGGCAGCGGTTTAACGTGTAATACACAAGATTTGTATAGGAAGCTAGGCTGTCTTCAGGGTACAGGAAGAGAGCAGAGAAAAGCATTTGGATTTCCTTGAGTTGCCTCTTCAGCCAGATTTTAAAAGGCTAAAAGGAAACAGTATAAAGGATGTGGCATGGGATGGAAACTGTACGGAGAACAGGGGTATTTGAGGAAGGATTGTTCTAGCAGGATATCAAGCGAGCTGAGAGCAGCACAAGAGGCAGGAGGTCCCAGAAGTGCAGAGTGGAGCAAAGAGTACCCAGCAGGGTCGTTGGAGCTTTTCTGCTACTCCTGATGCAACAATTAACACGAATTCCCCAGGGAGTATATATCTAATCCTCTCTCTCTGAAGAGGATATAGCTTTGCCTGTAGGTGTCTGTAGTTGTCACTTTATGTATGGAGAGGGAAGGGCATGTCAGAATGACTGACTCACACTGGGAATATGGTACCTGACCTCATGTACAGTGCTGTGGAAATTCGAAGTCCAAGAGGGACTTTTTCCATGCCTCTGTAGTAAGATATGCTAGTGATCCACATTTATACTGAATGCTCATACCAGCTGTAGGCCAGCTCTTGACATTTCACCTCATCTAGACAAAGCCTTGGAAAAGTATAAAGAATCCCAACCTAACACCCCCTGTCAATGCAGTAGATCATTTGCATGAATTTGGTCTGCTTTGCAACGCTTGTGGCATCCACAGACTGTCTGCATTGATAGCATATAAAAACCCACAACCCTTGCAATAGTTGCATCAGCCAAGAAGCTCCACCGTGAACCACATTCCAAAGGGAGGGGAAGGGCATCCTGTTGAGATCCCTTCAGACCCAGTGTTTTCCAAACCCAAACCCTAATGCAGCCCCATGAGAGGCCTTAGCTGGAAGGAACTCACCTATGGTGACAGTGTAAACACCATTGCTTGGGGAACGTGTTAGTCTAAATGAAAGAAATGGCCAGGACTGGAGGAGAGGGGTTTAGAAAAAAAAGAAAGAAGAAAAAAAGAAAGAGGGAGTTTATACCAAACTCCCCACGGGAGTTATTTCTTTTTTTCTGCAGTCTCCGAATGGCAAACTAGCACGTGAGGCTTTTTGTTCTGAAGGTCTGGTGTTTGTCATAGGTGTCTTAGGAAGGAAACGGAGCGGCTGTGGTTTGCAGAGGTGGAGGGAAGGGTCTGAATGAATGTTTTTGTGGCCCTTCTTGGCTAAGAAGTCCGTTCGGTGGTCACCTGCAGCTCAGCGACGCAGGGGCTGGTGAGGGGGGGGTCCTCTTCCAGGCCTGTGCTCAGATTCCTTGCTTTTCCGCATTGCCACATTAGCACTTTCACTGGATATTTAGAGCACCTCAGGACTGGTTCTCCTCTCGCTCACACCGGGGTAACTCAGGAGTCGCTCCACTGGAACCAGTGGTGTTAATCTGGTGTGAAAATAATGCGAGAGGAGGATTCAACTCCTCAGGGGGGGATTTTCCAGGTCCCCGAGGGGGAAAAAAAATCAATGGGAGTTACATGTCTAACTGCCACTTGTGCCTGTGAAAGTCTGCCCCTTATCTACCCATATGTATATAGGGTACAGTTTTCAGAATAACCTAAGTGACGTGGGCACTTGAGAGCACACATTTCACTGGCTTTCAAAGAGATGTAAGCTCCTAAGGCCCAGATGCTGCAGGACGTCCAAACTCCTCTCTGCAGCGAATCTGGGGTCTCAGGCCTAAAATTCTCCAGTCGTTTTCCAAAATGGAACTGAAGATCAGGAGTCATTTAGGTGGTCCTGAAAGCGCTACCCTCTATCCATTTTTCAGGGTGTTGATCTCAGGTCATGTGCGAGCCTGCATTCTTACCTACAATGCTTTATTACTACATTCCTCTGTTGAGCAATACTTGGAAGAAGAGGTGAAGGTCGAGATTTGGAGAACAGGCTAGTGACCCCAGTGGCCCACGTCTGGAGTGCCCAACTTGAGAGACACCTCGCTGGGGCCCTGCCCACAGGTCCCATCAAGATTCATGTATTACACACCCAGAACCACTGGTGACTTCCAAAAACCAAAATCCCAGCCTGAGACATAGACTACTCTCACAAAAGAAAATCCTAGGTGAACCATTCATCCAATAGCTTGGTTTTTCTGCTCATGCCTGTTCCCAATGAGCGAAACACATCCCTGTGCATCACCTAAGCCCTATTTTGAGGAGTTACACTGGCATACAGCTGAAGTAACACAGTAGTAAATCGGGGCCTGAAGAAGGTGGCTACAGCCTAGAGAGTATCAAGAACTGTGACGTGTCTGGAAGTTAATAAGAGCAGAACTTGACGATTAGAGCGGCCCATTTCCGATGCTCTTGTGTGAGGATCTGGAAAGAGTCTCTCACTCATTGTACTTGTGCATTATGAATGTGTCCATCTGCAGAGATCTAATGTACACATATGTCCTGAATATTGTCCTAAGGTTGCAAGCTTCAAAAATGAGCAGAAAACATTCCCGAGAAGTGAGAATAATACAGATGTCTGTATTTGAAAAATTGGTTCAAATAAAGTCTCTCACTTATAGATATGTGTAGTTGCGTGCAATTATTTGCTCCTGGAATAGAAGTTTCTCCCTTGTGTAGGATTTCAATGCTTTTACGAAAAATCTCATTCCATTCTTCCTTGACCTTCTCAGTCAAGTCCTATTACTGCAGAAGGAAATATTTTCTATTTATTCTGTCTGGGTAAAAAGCTATGTTAAAATGAAAGGGTGAAGTAAAAGGCCTACTTTGTTTTTACTGTTGTTAAATATCTATTGAGGTAGAAGGTACAGGTCTGATGCAAGATGTGGTCTCCCTGTGCAAAAGTACTAGGTATTTGTGTAATAAGAAACAGACATTGCCACGGATGCTCTCAGCCCTGGAAAGACGAGTATGTGGCTGTCTGGACACCGCCTGAAACCAGGCTGAACCGAGGAAAACTGTGCTTCAGCACCACGTATCTGCAAAACGTCCACAGCATAACTCTGGGCCTGGGATGTTCCAAGTAAGGGAATTTGTTTGGGTGTAGACACAGCGATGTGGGTCACCATTTAGTAAAACACTCAGCATGTTTAACAAAAAGTGAGTACAAAACAGAAAAAATTTTTTTAGACAATTAAGCAACCTTGTGCAAGTGTATCTAAAGGTATCAAATTCCTCATTGGATTTAAAGCTTCAGTAGTTCACTGGGAAACTCCAGAAGTTTTTGAGATAGGAATATATATTTCAGCACCTAAGAAACCCCACCAGGTTATTTCCCTCAGTATCAACTTTGTGCCAAGTGCAATGAAATATGAACAGAGCAGCAATTGCTGCCCAAGCTGTGCTCGGCTGCTGACTTAATGCTGTGCTGTGTCTGTCAGCAGCTTAAGAGCAGAGCTGAAATCAAGCATTTTTATCACATCTATTCATCCCAGGAAGATTTGCAACCACTATTTAGAAATCACTTGCAACTCATCTCTGAAATACAGCAGCTGGCTTAGCAAAGGCCCAGGAAAATTCCTGACGAGGCTCCAAGGAGCTGCCTGGGAAACAGAGCAGACCTCAGCACCTCGCATGGGTTCTGGACAAAGAGCCAATTTACAAATGAAAATGACACAATTAGATGTCTGTATTCTTGCATGTAATCATCAGTTGCCCCGTGGCTTCTCCAAAAAAGGCGTGGACTCCAGCTTGTGTGCAAACAAATATTTAGCATTCAAAATCAAGTGGTTTCAATTAGCCACGTCGCTAGATTGCAGGGCTCAACCCTGGCAGATTGGCTTTGCTTCAGTGGGGTAAAACACCTGTAAAGGGGCAGCCAAGGACCTCCCTCCAAGTCAATGATTGTCTTGGAGCAGGCTGCCTTGCACTCTTTTATCTCCTACACAGCAGAGGGGGGGCAGGAGGCTGAACGGTTGTCCCATGGCACGTGTGTCAGCTGAAACACTCAGCCTAACATAAATCTGCCAGAGACTTTCTAACCAGGCACACAAATCTCGTTGTGCATGATTTCCAGTGTCACACTCTTGCCACTGTGAGCTGGAAATAAACTTTCTGCCTGAATCATACAAAAAGACCCGTGGCTCACCTTGGGTGTTCACCACCCCATTGCCTCTGCCCAGGTGAGCTCCCTTCAGATTGCTGCTTGCACTCGTGGACTGCACCGACAGCCTTTCCCCAGCTTGAGAGACATGAGTGGGTGATGTGTTTCCAGTTCCCATGGTGGTCCCCTGGCTTAGCCCACACTGGGCTGGGGGGGGACCTCCTCTCCTTGGGGAAACCACAACAGGACCTTCAGATTTTCCTGCTTTTTGGCAATGCCAACAGCTTCGTGGCAGACTTGCTTCATTGCTCTACTGAGGTCACCAGCAAAAGACCGGTGTTTCTCGTACTATCACTCAAATTTCAAAGTCTGCTATCCTTTACCCAGCAGGCAGCATGAAGCACTCTGTAATAGACATTTACAGTCTCCTAATCTGCTACACTTTGCCCTGTTTTACCATTGTATGTGGAGCTTGCACCCAGTCTGACAGGGGCTGCTACTCTGAAGATGAGCAGAAAAAGCCAAACAAAGGAAATTACACACTTCTGTACCTAAGATCACTTTTGTTTATTAAAAATGAAATTATTTTTCTCCATGTAGGGCCACTTTTGTTTATTAAAGAGGAAATAATTCTCATTTATCTTGGCATGGAACAGTGCACATCATGAATAATAAGAGAGGCAAGGAAGTAAAAGCCCATTTCTCTCAGAGGAGCACTGCCGACTGTAGCTGAGAGGCAGGGTTTGCAGGGAGGTGGTAGCTTGTACCAGACAGACTGCCATAGCTGCAGAAACAGCCTTGGCGTACTTCGGTCTCTGTAAATGCACCAGCCTGCAACCCAAACTACAAGCTGGGTACAGGTAGAAAGGCACTGCTTTGTGCTTAATTTAATTATGGTAGTTGATTAAGCAAGTTATGAGTGAAATGTAATTAGCACGTCGGGAGCAATGGGTGGGTGCTAAGCCAAGGGAGAGATAAGACTCATTAACTGTGGTGGGAGAGAGGAAGGGTGGTAACAGGTCATCACTGGCTGGGTAACAAGGAAGGATTAATTGGGGTTAACGGAAAACTGCTGGTGAGGGTTCTCTCTACTGAGCTCATAACTATGCTTTTTTTTTTTTTTCTTGAGACAGTCATCTTCTGAAGGGTTTTGTGGCCATCCTCAGGACCCTGACCCAGAGAGGGAAAAGCAGTTTCTCTCATTGGAGGAGAGGTCTAATGGAGAAGGTTCAGTTCTCCCTCTCTACCCCAGGTGTGCCCATTCTTGGCCATTTATCTATGCAGTCAGTGTCTGGTTTAAGTTTTGATGAGCCTCAATCAACTCCTGTCTGTGCAGCAGCTCATGTTTCAGTGCAGGGACAATTTCGCTGTGAGACAGAGTCTTCTTACTTGTGTTTGCCCAGGGCCCGAGGCTTGCTTTCTTGGGTGTCTTTCATTTTGAGGCAGACCTGAGTGATTTAGGAACAACACAGCAAAAGCTAAGAAACTGCCAAATTTAATGGTGGCCTAAGGGAGTGCTGGTGTCTAACAGGGGAGATGCTGCTGGCTTTGTATGTGGAGGACCAATGTTCCTGGAAGTCACGGAGAAGAAATCCAGGAGGAGCAGCCCTGTGAGTGATGACGAGTCACCTTCTATAGAAGCCACTTAAAGACCAAAAGACAACTCCTGGTTGAATGCCAGCACCAAGCAAAGAGGTGAGCAGTTTCTCAGCACTGGCACTTGGGCTTCCTGACCCCACCCATTCTCAGTAGCAAAGAGAGGAGCCCTACAGCCATGGGTTGCTGCCCCCAGGCTCTTCTCCACTCGTGACAGCCAAGCCTGGTGCCAGCCACCCCACAGGGCATGTTTGGGAGCCAGGGCTGGAAAAGCAGAGTACAATGCAGGTTGCATAGACTTAAAAGATCTTGCATGCTGACTGGTCCCTAGGAAAAAGCCGAAGACCCCGGGGGCATTGGTACCCAGTCTTATGTCCGAGAGGAGGGCGAGGAAGGCTCGCTCACTGCTGTGGAGCACCGGTGCGTGGGCTGCAGTGGGAGGCTGGCAGCCGGGGAGGGCTGGCTCTGCATCGCCGCGATGGGACAGCCGTGATGTTGGCACTCTCTGCCTCGCGGCCCCTCGCCGGCGGAGAGCCCATTAATAAGGCTTTCCAGCCTGTCACTTCCATGCTGAATCCTTTGAAAGCTGCGCTCCTCTGGGCCCATTAGAGAGAGGATCTGTCTCTGCCGAAACATATGGGGCTGTCAGGCTCTGTCTGGCTATTGCTCTGAAAGCTGCCGCCGCTCTAGCTGTTTGCTGACGGGCGAGTAAAAGCCATCTTGAGGAGGCTGTGATGAGGGTGAGGGTCTTGGTAAGGGGCTGGAGGAAGATGGCAGGTGAGGTGGGAGGGATGTTGGTAAACAGCGTGATGGTAAGTGGTGGGCTGCTATAGGAGGACATTGGGTTAAAAGTCAGCCAAAGGGCTGCTGAGCAGCTCAAGGGGAGTCTAGCATGCTATGAGTGTGACAAGGTACCCCTGAGGACAACTGGGGTAAGGTGGGTGGTGAATATTGGGTAGGTATGTAGGGGCAGGCTGCGGCAGCAGAAGACACAGCTGACAGCAGAGTTGTTTGGGCTTGTCTGAGGAGGGAGAGGATGGCAGCAGTGCTGGGTGGCTCTATGGGGATGGTGCAAAAGCAAGGCTTTGGAAAGCATCATGCAGTCACACGGTGGTGGAGTTTCTCATTAACCAGTGCACCCGCCCCTCAGCTCCATTTGCAGAGACTGAAGAGGATTTAATGGAGTCTCTTGACTTTTTCCTCTGAAATATTCATAGCTTTTAGCAGTCCATTTCATGCTCACCTCCTCCTCCATTAGAGAGCATCGAAGAGGGACTGGGTGGGAAGTACACTGCCGAGGAGCCAAGCAACCAGATAAAGGGACCTGTGGCTCTGACCAGAGGCTGCTGGGAAGTGATCTGCTCCCTGTCCCTTTCACCAGGCCTGCAAAATGACTCAGAATGAGCCCTGGGCAGCATGCACAGGGAGGTGATTAATACCGTGGGAAAGGAAGGAAACCAATTAAGCACAGACCGCTCTCTGGAGTTGCTACCCCCCACCCCTGTCACACACATACACCCCATGTCTGTCTCCCTGCCTGTCTTCATCATCTGCAAGGCCAGGAGCTCTGTAAGAATCTGCACAAGCTGGTGAAGAATGCCTGGAGGCAATTAGTTTCTTCCTTGCCTCAGCACTAATGCTGTGCTAGGATACAGGGAAAGTCCAGAGCTTTGATGAGACCGCGCAGAAGCGTGTTGGATTTTGGATGCCCTGTCTGCGATACCTTACATGGCAAGGAGTCTGCTGGGGATTGAGGACAAAGGGTGTAATAAATAGTGCCATTGCACTCTGCTGTATGAAAAGTCCAAAAAAATCAGGGTCAGCTGGGATCTCAGAGCATCATCTGCATCATCCCCACCTTGCACAAAACAAGAGCAACTGGACTTGTGGTGCATCCCACCATGATATAAAACAGATCCTTCTCAGCGACACTCATTTCCATTTTCTTGTTTTCTATCTCTCCAGTTTGACATTTTCCAAACCTGTTAGGTACTAAACCAGGGCTCTAATAGTCTATCTAACTGACATGTCCCCATCAAAGTCCCAGAACCAAATAGCTCTGAGATTTTGGGGGTGGGGAGAGGAGCAACTCTCTGCTCCAGATTTAAATCTCTTTTGCAGCAGCCGCACTCGTAAAGCTTGCAGCTTAAAGTCCTAAGTAAGTTTTTCTCAAGGACTCCATGGACTACAATAAGACCTGGATAGTGCCCTAAGAAAACAGATTATTCCTGCGCCAGTGCTATCACAGCAAAAAGTACAAGAGGTGCTCAGCAAGGGGCTCCCAAGTCCACTTGGCTTCTCTTTGTATTAGTAGTTGGATGAACCAAAAGAGCAAAATCTTCATGCTAATAAGCTGTTCGCTCTATCTGACAGAGACAGAAAGCAGGATTATAAATGTACAAATTCTTGTGGTTCCTCCCTGCTGGATTAAAAACCAGAACGAAGTCACAGATGCAACAGCACCTATTTATTCTTACTCTCATAACACTTGTCAGGCTGCTTCCCTTCCCTCCCATACAGACACACACACGCACGCACGCATGCACGCACGCATGTGCCCCGGGAATCAGATGTTTATGTAAGTACATGCAGGATGTTCCGCATCTCCCTGAACTGATAATCAACGTGCCCAGAATCAGCTTAATTACTAAGCATTCATCATACGCCCACAGGCTCTTCCACGGCAGCTCCATGCAGCATCTCTATGAATGAGTCTGCATGTTTTTCCTCCACTGCCAAACACTGCTCATGATCAAGAGCTCAAGCCCTTACATCTGAGCTGTTGGGTTGTCTGGTTATTTGTTTATTTCCAGGCCAGGAGAGAGAGAAGTTTGTAAAGCAGTGGCAGTGTATGAGCAAACACGGAGAGCATCCCAGGATGAGACATGGCTATCTATTCCTTTTTGCAGCACTGTCTCCATGCAGGATAGAGACATGAATGATCCCAGTCTTAAATACGCCAGATCAGAGGTTTAAACATGCCAGATCCATAGTCTGGCAATTAACTCTCTCCAGAAAAGGCATAAATCAAGAGACTAAATACCAAGAAGTGTGAAACTATGAAGTTTTGCTTTGCATGGGTTGTACCCTGGCACATGTAAGTGCTCAGCAGATAGGCACTTGGAAAAGAACTGAAGAACTGCTTGGTTTAGCTTAGGCAGTCAGCAAACACACTGCTGAGATAAGAAAAGAAAGCACTCTCTGAGGTAGCAAAGTGCATCTGCTGTAAGAAGGAGCACAGAACTTCTCTAAGGATCTTCTGGACTGTGGCTGTGAGCATCTGCAAAGATCATCGTCATGCCTTCACTTTCTATCAGTGCACTTTCTATCAGCCTCAGAGCAAACAATCCCTCGTGTAACTTCTCAGGTGATTTCACAGCGGTACTAAGCACAGGTGGAAGAAAGATTCAGGCTCCTCCTCATTGCTCCATAGTTACCATCAGCCTCCCTTAGCCTGACGAGGTTTGGACTCTTCACACAGCTGTAGCTGTTTTAATTTCCTTCCCTGTGACATTGCACTAGCGAAACCCCCATGATGGTCCTGTCATCATAGTATTACACAGATTGGAAGCATTTAAGGCCATTAAGGTCACACTTCTCTAGTTTACTGCTTTCTTGTGGACCTCAGGGACCACAGAGCCCAGAAACAGGGAACCCTTTTCTGTCTCTACTGTGCTGTCCATCACATGGCAAGGTCTCCCATTTAAAATACAAATCCTGGTGTCAGCTGTGCCCTGAAGCAGAGATATGATCAAACCAGCATTTTGATCTGAAGCAAGGGGAAGCTCGCAAACACAGGTTCACTTCTCCACCCAGGCACATTTACAGACAGGAGGTGTGACTTTTCCTCTATGTTCATACAGGAAAATTCTAAAATGGCTAGAAACCATTTTGCCGAAACTGCCACATCCCAATTTATTAGCTATTCAAGACCTTTTGTATGAACGAGGCATTGCTCACGCAGACACTTGGCCATTGGTTGCCATCGCAAGTAAATAAGATGCTCCAGCAGCGCCTGAGTGCCCAAAGGCTGGTCAGCTCCAGCCGTTCAAGTTCGGTGTTAGCAATGCCAAGGCTAAAGGACTGTCTCACTTCGCTGGCATTGCCTCCAGACCTCAGAAGTCTGCCAGGCTTAGTATCACAGTATTTCTAACACGCTGTACTCAGGAGCTGTCAGTACTCTAACAATGTTATCCTTGCAACCCCAGGAGTGCCACGCAAAGCATGATTATCACAAGACAGGGCTGTGAAGGCTTCGACCCTCAAGACATTAGACCCTCAATACCTACTTCCCGGTGGAGAAGCAGGGCTCTGCCGCTTGCCCAGGGTCGTGGGAAGAGGCTGTGGCAGGGTGCACAACTCTGCTCATCTCTCAGGAGTTCATGTAGAACAGATCAATAACTACTCTGCTCCAAAGTGTTTATTCTGCAGGGAAGAGGATGGGAATAAAACATACCTTTAAGCCTTGTTAAAAATACATGCCATCAAGGCAACTGTCTTCTAAGGGTAAAATTGTCTCCAGGGATGATCTCTGGGGAATGCCTATGTAAACAAAACACCCAGTAGGGAAAAGGCTTCTGAGGATCGTCTCTGTAGGTGAATGCTCTGCTAAGTGAAATGCCTCGGGAGAGCATGTACCCACACAGTGCACTGCCTACCTCTGTCTTCCCCCAAATAGCGCTTCCCGTCCTTGCAGCTCTGAAAAAGTCTGCACATGTACGCTAAGGCTTTCTTTTAGTTCATCTTTATTAAGCTCATAAGATCAAATTTTAAACTAGAAACACCTTTTTAGCTCACTCGGCTGCTTGTCAGTAACCACTCTGCGCCAGCTGAGCTGTGCACAGAGGCTTGGCACTGCCCGTGGGCATGGGCCTCTGCTTGCAGACAAGCACAGTCAGCCACCCCTTACGCTTTTGTTAATATCCAGGTTTAAATGCCACTGTCATTCAACCAGCAGTACAGCAACAACCGCCTGAACTGGGCAGCCTTTGCCATGTGGTGACATGGTAGCTGGTGTGATAGGGAAGGATCTTAGGAGGCCTTGGCATAAGGAAGGCAAAGCACTACTGAATCAGTGACTGGGAGTGCACCCCTTGCACTGTGCCAGGGAAGAGAGGAGCCAGGGACAGCAGCACCCCAGTAGTGCTGCAGGGTTTGGAGATGGGGCAGCCAGAGACCCACGCAGCCTGCAGGGCAGCCAAGCATCCCTGTGCGGCTCAAAACAGATCAGCCCTGGTCTCTGCTGCTGTTGAGACTGCTGGAGGGGAAAATTAGATTTGCCTTTTGTTCAGCAAGCCTCACGGAAAGCCTCAGCCTAGCAGCTGGTCTAAAAGCAGAACCCACTCATGGTGCATGCACTTGGGTATAGGCTCAGTTGAGAGGGACCCCGCGAGTTGTACCTTCGCCTCGCTCAGCTGGCTCTGATAGTTCATGCTGGGGTAGAGGCACTGCGTCCCTGCTGCAGAGACATCAGCCTCCCTCGGCAGCTATCGCTGCTGCCCTGCTTGTGGTGGAGAAAGACGTGTTTTTAAATGATGGCAGAGATCCTTGGGATCCATCCTTTGCTAAACCAGGCTCAAGACCCATGGTGCATGCGCGTACTTCCTTGGCTGACTGCGGGTGCCTCCCAGATATGCCCTGCCCTTGTCCTGTTTTCATCCCACCGGAGAGTGTCATGGCACATCCTGATGACATGCAGCTAAAGAAGGGGTTAGACTGGCCTCCTCCTTTCATCAAGTTAACAGTGTGTTTTAGCTGGTCACCTCAAAGGCAGCTCCTGTAACATTTTCTGTCTGAAAGGCGCTGAAGCTGGAGCAGCATTTAAATTTATGTTCCCATAAAATATTTTTTCCATAAAACATTTTTTTCATAAGCCATGGGACAGATTGGAATCTGACAGGTTCAGCTGTTGCTGGATGAAGGGAAGAGCAGAAGCAACAAGAAATTTTTAGAACTATATTAAACTCTGTGTAGGATTCTGATTTAGTAGTAACAGCAAAGTGAAATTTGAGCTGATATTCCATTATCCTGTTTGCAGTGCACTCTAATAGCATCTCCATTCATAAAACAGTTCAGCTCCTGTCCTTTAGTGTTGATCTATTTGTTTCGCTCTAAAGCAGTTTACAATATGCCATGGATTTGCCTTCCTGCATACTGGTGTGTATAGGAAAGGCACAACACCTTTCCAGGCTGCCAGCCTTGCATTTGTGTGTTGGATCCTGAGAATGTATCCTCTCAATGGTGCGTTATTTCATATGAGTGACCCTCTGCACATTTCTCTGTGAACGCTTGGTCAGCTGTATTTCTTTTCTCACCTTCTGGACTAGTAGAGAGCAACGTGAGCAGACAGGCAACGAAAAGAGAGAAAATACAAAATGCTGGGCTAGGAAAGGGCGTGGGCTGGGGAGGGAAACTAATTTTCTGTTTCCACCTGACCAGGTCCCAGTGACCCATTACAAGTGCGTGACTTGCCTGGTTTTGCAGAAATCACGGTATACAGTCTCACCGGAGGCTTGCAACACCTCTCCCACTAAGCCTGACTTGAACTAGAAATCCTTTGTTCTCTTCGGCTCTGCCCTCACTCGCAGAGTCAGGCTGTACGGCCGGCACCTAGGCAGCTGCAGAGCATCTGCCTGCACACAGGGAGGGATGAGCGTCCAGCCCATCACAAGCAGAGGTGCAATGTTCTCATTGCACTCGTTCCTGAAAATTTTGTCCCTTCCTGTTGGAAATTCTAATAATGGGCCTCACTCTTTACTGATATTTTCTTAGCACCTCTGCAAGGTGAATGTAAAGCGGTATCAAATCCCAAGGGTATTATTTTACCTCTGCTTTCTGGTGGCATAAAGATAAGGCACCCTTTACAGTGAGTTCAGCCTGATTTGTCTCCCTTCTCTATTCCCCTCCTATCAGATACTGCAGCACCTCAACCTCCTTCCCTGTCCCCCAGCTCTTGCAAGACGTGCAGCTACTTCTAGACAACCTCTTTCTACACCACTGTTAAGTTACTAAGCAGCTGAGATAAAAGGTTCCCACCTTCATAAATAATCAATGTAGGCCAAATGGCTCGTGCTTGCTCAACAAAATCATGCACTAGAAACAGAAATGGAAGAGACAAACACTAACACTGCACGGAGATTAATGGTAGTGGTGGAAAGGAGATTGGAATAACAGAGAAGCAAGAGAATAAGAGTAGGAAACAAGGGAGTTGAGCACCCATCAAACACTTCCCTGTGTAGCCACACTTCTTTTATCTGGTCATAAAGTGTCTGGAGACGTGATTTGATTTCAGCTAATTTTCTGATTACAAGGAAATTATTAGAGCAGCCTGGTACCTGCCAGCAGGCTCCAACCCCTGGGTGAGACTCAGCCTCTGCCGTTCTGCCCTGCTCGGCAGGGCCCCACTGCCCAGCCTCTGGTGGGTTTGCCCACGGCCGTTTGCTGGCCCTGGAGGGATGTAGATGTGCAACCAGCATTAGAGGGACCAGTGAGCCCAGCGTCAGGGGTCCTGTTGCAGGCACAGGGTGTGCACAGAGCAATCACAGCCCAGGTAGCCCTTCTCAAGGACTGCCTCTGCTGTACGAAGGGCAGCTCAGCTAAATGGGCTGTCCAGCGAATTACATTTCTAGGGCAAGATTGCCATTATGGAACATCATGACTTCAGGGCTCCAGAGGAGATGGCATGTATTATACCCGCCCTTTGCCTCTACGGCAGCTGTCAAGCACAGAGTCCCACCACGATATGGCATGAGTGAATCCCTCCTGTTTGATAGGTTCGACGTATAATAACTAACTCAGACATAGCAGAGGACCTCACTAGCCAGCACAGCAGACTCCTTGGTGTCAGTATATCAATGCTGATTTTCACCATATGGGTATCATCTGACCCTTAAAGGAGGTGTCTGTGCCTAGAACCAAAACTGCGCAGTAATCACAGTAGTCTTTTCAGGTGACAGAACGTTGGGTGAGCACAAATAGTGCCGTTGTGCTCTTTCTCTTGGGGTTATCCACAGGCATTGGTAATGAGCATATATGGAAAAAACGAAAACCCACTCATGCCTGATTCACCATCGGGTAACCTCTCACATCAAGCTGGTGCCATCCTTCTGAAGTGACGCTAAAGCCAATGCAATGAGTCAGGTCTGGCATAGTTAGTTCGAGAGGTGTCAGTAAGGAGTTCAGGCAGATACTGGTCTACCTCTTCTGTGAATCCCTACTGTTTGTAAGCATCGGACAGAAACTGCTACCACAGCAAGAGTCCCAGCAGAGTCCCATGCTGTAGACTTCCCACTCCCTAAGTTACTGCATTGGTTTTTGACTGGATGCATACTGGATGTGCCCAGGCCAGGCTGTCAAACCTTGTTCCTTGGTCACGGGTGACCCTGGAGTGGGCACCAGGTGCAGAAGGATGCACAGAGCAGCGCACAGGCTCCCTCCCCATGACACACGCCTCTTCTCACCCTTGACAAGGTTATGTCTCTTAGGGTAAGAGGGTACAAGGCTAAAAAATAACCACATGTCACAGAGACAGAGCAGGAGAATGCAATGGCATTGCCAGTGTTTCAGAGATGGACAGGGACAGATATTCCAGGGACATGGACAGCACTTCATTAAGTGAAATTGCCCAACCGGCTGAGGAAGTGGGCTATTCCCTCTGGTGTACAAGCAAACTCCATCTTACACAGCCACTGTCCTTGTGCCCCAAGCCAAAACCTCCCTGGCCCTAACGGTGATCAGGCCATCCCAGTTTCTCGGACTGTCATGAGAAGCTGAGCACATTGTCGGCTTTTGACCACTGGAGCAGTGATGACTTCCTACTCCTGTTCACCTTCGCTGCAGACAGAAACTGTTTGTTGCAGACATGAATTTAAAAAGGTGGGAGGGAGGATAGCATCAAAGCAAATTCACCCTCCTGCTCTGGACAAATGCTTTCTCAGCTCTAGTATTTATATAAAATCAAGGGGAATGACTAAAGGGCAGGAAGGGAGTGTTCAGGAGCACTGGATTCCTTGGGAGATAAAGTTTCATTGCTACCGAGTTAATCTCCCGAGCTTCTCATTGCAATTTTGTCTCATTCAGTGCCTCTTGAAATGAGTTTCCATTTGTCTGTCTGGGGCTAATTTTCTCTCATTTGCTGCATCGCAGCCATCATTAGAGGCACAAAGTGCCTCCATTGTCTTTTTTTCTCTTTCATCAGTCGCTCTGCTTAGTGCCCCTTGGTTTGTTAGCTCTGCTATCACTCAGTTGCAATCGGCTCCTGTTAGTCTTATCTGGCTGCCTCAGAATGCCCCATCCCTCCACTGCCTGAGGACACATCACTGCCTGGGGCAGGAGGCCAGAGAGGTGCTTTAGAGCAGCTGCAAACCTTTATTTGCAAATGTTACAGCCCCTTCCCAGAGACGTTTGGTCCTTTCCTTATTTCCACTTCAGTCAGCTGATGGAGGTGAAAAGAGCAGAGCAGGAAGGCTTTGGACAGCATTGCAAATGCCCTCTGAGCTTCTGGTCCTTGCCCTCATGCTGATTCAGGGTTCCCTTGGAGCCAGGAGCTGGCTCTCGGCTGCTGACTCCTTACAAAGAGGGGCTCGGTTGTGCCCTCTGGGAAGTAAATCCTTCTCTGCAGCCAGCAGCACAAATCCCCATGTTTTCTCGGCAGCCGTCGGGTACCCAAGCACACCAAGAGGTGCTGCTCCCCAGAGAGATGCCCTGCCTCGTTATCCTCAAGGAGACAGCAGCCCAAGGCCACGCTTGCGCATCCCTCCCTCCCACAGCCACTTGCTGACAGATCACTTGGCAGTAAAAGGCCTGACTGGGCTCACACGTATGATCACATTTCTGTCCCACTACCAGAGCACACAGTATGGCTTATGCTGATGGGTACCAGGGCCTTGTCAGCTGGAACCCCATCCTGCAGCATGGGAGGCTTGCCCTGATGCCTGTCAGCAGCTCTACTGTGCCAACCACTGCCACGGAAAAACCTTGCCAAAGAGCAATGCATCACTACCAGCAAGATCAACGTGCTCCAAGAGCATGGCACTGTGCTCATCCCCACCGTGTGCCGTGGATGGAAACAGCAGCAGTGTTCCCAGCTCTGCCTCAGCTGCAGTGAGAGAGGACTCAGGCCGTGTTGGGGTACCAGAGGTGCAGCTGGGGCTATCACTAGCGGACGCCTTCAGCAATGAACCTCTGGACATCTTAGTTTCTGTGTCACAGAGAAGAAATTTGATCAGTGGCAGGAGACTGTGCTGAAGGCATGCAAGGCTCTGTGGTGGAAGTAAGCTCAGGCTGGGTAAAGTAACATTCGTGGAAAGTTACAGTGAGCCCACCCTTTCGTTCACAAGACAGACAACCAACACACAAGCACTGGTGCTGGGAAGGGGGTTGTCTTGGCTCTGCTGAGCAAACCAGTAAAGTCAGCAGTCAGTGAGATGATCTGGGAGAGGTTCTTCACAGCTGGAGAAGCTCTCAGACCACTCTACAAATGAGTGATGTACCCACAGGCAGGTACAGCAGCCTTTATTCGTGCAGGCTTCCCAAACTACATTGCAGAGAGGATGCATAGTCTTATCTCAAACTTGCCATCAGCTCATGGGTGCTCTGGCAGGCAGAGCTTCTGGCAGGGCTCCAACCATCAGTCTCAAAGAGGTCCTCCTGCTTCTCTGACCTGGTGGTTCCTCTGCCCTTGCATGACACTGAGAGAATGAGGGTTTGGAGATGGCATGTGGCTGGGTGGGAGGGGATGGGAGAAGCCCAGCTGGAGCCATAGCTTCTCCCCGTAGCCATTTCAGCTTGCTCACTTGCTACCGGTTCACTTGCCCAGGGAATGGGGAGGGATGGGTTGCAAGGAGTACCCCTGCAGACTCTTTGGTGCAAGATCCTTGCTTTATGTGCTGCCATATCCCTTGGCCTGAAAGCAAAATAACTTCTCTCATAATGTCATGCATCTTTTGATCCTGACTCTGCCACTTACCTGCAGTGGGGATTAGACCATTATTCCCCATTAAAATTTTGATGCTAGACAAGGTGTATGGCTTCAGTGCTGGAAGGGGAACCCAACAGAACAACAGGGCAAAAATAAAACCCGACTCCATTCAGATATCTGCAGGAAACAAGCCTGCATGACCATTACAGCTATATCTGATCACATAGGGCTGAATGCAGGGCCAGGACTGGAAGCCAGGTGCGCCGTGAGGGACTGAAGCTCTGCTGGATTCCTGCACTCACGTCGAGTGCCTTGTGCATCCTCGCCGACCCTCTGTCTGGGCAGCATCCTTGAGGGGCTCAGGTGCTGGAGTGATTTCTCCAGCTGGGAGGACTGGGTTGCAAAATGGGTTGCAAGCTAAAGAAACATTCTTGGAGACTGGTCTGCAAGAGATGGAAAACCCAGATCCATGTGTTGAGCTGGCAGAAGAAGATGGGACCATTCACTTCTACCAGTGACTTCCACAAACTCTCCCATTGCTAGTGCTGCAGCCTGTCACCACAGGCATCAGGGGACTGCAACCTGCAAATCCCAGGCACAGAGCGGGACAAAAAAAATCAGCACCCAAGGAAGGAGCAACAGCAGATCAATGCAGAGGTGTGATTTTCAAACCAAGTCTAAAGGTGCCTTGCTGCCCTCCAGCCCTGTAACAGTTTTAGAGCAGCTCGCATCTGGCAGAGTAGTGGTTATTCCTGCTCAGTGTCTTGCATTTTAGTTGTAATATTTTAAAAGACCTAAAATCAGATTTATCACCAAGGTTATTGGAACGTATGACCACTTTATTCTGCATTTCAATTAGCACCTTCCTCTCTGTGAAAAATGGTTTAACCATTCATTCCTCTAGCTTTCTTGTCATTGCACCATTTTTAAGCTACACTGGAAAGGCAGCACTTTTGAAGAGGAAGTAGTAAATATTCTACAAGCCATATACTATGAAAGTATTAATCATCAGAAAGTGTTGTGTGAAGCTCATACTCTCCAGCATGTTCCCAAGTTTTTACAGACACCACACCTCTCATGTGTGGACAGGGTTAGTAACACAGACAACAGACCATTAACAGGGTGTTAGGTACAGGTATCTCTCTGGAAGCAAATCAATGCAATTTCCAGCTCTTGTAGGTATCCCATGTCACAGCCACTCAAAGATGCCCTCATGCTTCTGGGATGCTTGGGTCTGGATTTTGTGATAAATTGTGACATCTGCATCCTGATTTATAACCCAGCCTGAAGTGTCACATTTTGAGAAATCTTATGTGGGGGAAAAAAAAAATAAATCCCTATTTCACATCCCAAGCATCAAAATAGGGTGCCTCTAGGACAAACATGCTGCCTTGGGATTCCAGCTGCTGATGGGCACAAGTGACAAGTCCTGTCAAGCTTACTAGTGTCAATCAGGGCACAGTTGTGGCAAATCTGATCAGGGGTTTTATCCATCGTAGTTTCTCTCTCTAAACCCAGCTCTTTGTCTGTTCTGGCAATGCCTGCTTTGGATAGCAAAAGCCAGACTTGGCTGAATTGCAAGGTATTTTTATGGACGCACATTTTCCCATGGCCTTTGAGCACAATAACCCTTAAAATCATTTCCAATTGCAGTTTAGCTGTGTTTGAACATAGTTCTCCAATGAGGAAAGATGAAGAACACAGTCCCCAGAACATCTCATCATTTTTCTTACTCTTCTGGAAGTTTTGAGTTATGGTAAGTGCCAAGAATTTAGATCCTCATTTACCGGTAGGTCTGCATCACTGCTAATAATTTCCTATGTACCTTTTCCAGTGAGAGTGGTGTACATCTAATAACTGTTGTTACAGATACAGAAAGCTCTTTGTGGTAGTAAATGCAGCAATTAATGCTAATGAGTCTGCTGTTAGCAAGTAACAGTATTGGTGTTATGCTCACGCCTCACCAAATGCAAAGCTTCAGTTTGTTAAGCAGATTCCAGTGTTAACGGCCAAATTCTCTTCCCATGGATAAGTTAGTGTTAGTTAAATGTACCATTAGAAATAACCATTTAAAATGTTAATGAAAAGAGAAGTTGTGCTTGCCAGGGTTTTGCATGTCTTCTTTTTAGTCTCAGCTTCAAGATGGTGGAGGTGAAAAGGCACAGACAGCTGTTCCAGGTGTGTTCAGAGCAGACATTGAGGTGGAGCCCTGCTAGCGCTGGTGACATCCATGTACGACTCCAGAAGCATGGCTTGTTTCCACTTCAGCGATCAGCCAAGAAAGCTCGGTACCGACCTTCATATCCGCACAGCACACTGATACCCCAGCCTGGGGCTCCCCCCACCAGCTCTGCCTGTGGCCTCCTCGGCCCCGCAACCCCCCTCAGCTCTCCCAGCACCATGGAAGAGAATGACGGCGATGGAGGAGGTTTCATAATCCATCGCTTCTTCTCGGTCTCAAATAGCAAAGCTGTGGCAAGTGCTAGCCACGTTCATGTTCACAGTCCTGCTTACACCTAGTGCTTGCTGACCTACCTCTGCTTAGCACGCTGCCTGTGCTGAGCTTCTGACAGGAGGTTTTATTTAATTTCATGCCATTTAAGAAACAAGTCTGTAAGTTACTGAAAAAACAGGCTTTCATTGTCCTACGTGTTACATTCCAGAAACCAAATCAGACAAACCTTTTCATAGAATTTACCCCTGTTTTGTACGGAGGTCTCAAGTCTGCTCCAGCAAACTGTAAAGGGGCAGTAGAGGAGAAGGTGGAAGGTGAAACAGAGGCAGTGAAGGCACCACACAGACGCTGGGCAGGGCAGACCTAGACATAAGAAGCCCTGGTTTTTCACGCTCCAGAGTGTGCGAGGATGAGCCCCCCCTCACTCTCAGAGCTGCAGCCAAGCTCTCCCATGGTGCCAGCTGAGCCCGGACTGGTGCAGCCGCTCCAGCGTTGGGGTTGCCTTTCCCCAGGTGCAGGCACAGGCTGCTCTGTGCCCCCCTGACCGCAACCCTGGGTTGCCCCAGCCCTGCCGCACAGCCAGGGCCGGGATCCCCGCCGCACCGCTGCCTTGTGCCGTAGCACGTTGTCCCCAGGGCTGGCCAAGAAATATAGCTTCTCCCACCGGGACAAGGGAGGTGTCGCAAAGCTGTGACATCCAGGTGGCACTTAGGTGTTGGACAGATCCCACCTTTGGAGTGATTTGGCTGTGGATGTCCTGGGCTCTCCATCCCTCATACTGACTATGGTGAGGTATCCCAGGTGCTGCTTTTTCCTTCAACCAGACTCCCTGGATCCTGATTTTTGTTTCTTTGGCCCTTTGGCTGTTTTTTTGTAAACTTGCCCTGGCTACTCTGCTGCCCAGTCCCTTCTGCTCTTTTTCTTCTAATCTGCTCTTTTCACGCCTGCTTGTGCTCATGGGACAAGATTCCTGCCCCTCTCCCCCTTGTCCTGGCTGCCCTTGCTCCAAGCCCCAGGCCCTCATGTCGCCTCTCCCTCCTCAACATAAAACCTGGCCTCTCCAGTGCTGTGTCCTGCTCTGTTTTCTTGGCCAGCAATTCCTGCCTCCTTCCTTCCCCACTGGCCTCCTACTCCATCTCCACCATCGTGCTCTGTCTTTTGGTGCTCCTCTCCTGTGCTCGTCTGTGCTGCTCAGCCTCAGCCCATCCTCTCCATCTGCTTCCTTGCTCTTCCCTTCCTGGGACTGCAACCCCGATCCCAACCTGTACCTGCGCACACACGCACACATACACAATATTACGCTATTTAATTTTTTAAAAAGGTGATTATTTGCAAGTGCCAAGGCCAAGCACTGGCTTCAGGGCTGGGCACTGCAGTTTCACCTATGGTACCCAGCTGCGGACAGCCTCCGCATCCTCCTTTCCTCATGGCAGCCCCAATTCATGTCTGTTTGCAGCCAGCCTGCTCCCTTCACCCCCAGGCGCTGCACCCCAGGGCCCAGGCAGCCAGGGGTGACCCAGCACCCCCAGCCCCAAAAAAAGCGTGCAGCCCTGCCCCACCAGGGAGGGTGAGGGAAGGGGCAGCCTGGCCCGTGTCCCCTGGCTGGGCTGGGAAGTCATCACCAGACACCATCAGAGAGGAGATAAGCCAGGGTATGCAAGGAAGGGAGGGGAAATGAAGAACCTTTACCTCCTTTTCACGTTTATTTAATTTTTATATTTTTTTGTATTTTTTTAAGATCACAGAAGAGCAGAGCATTCATACATGTAAAGAAACAGAAACGAGATAACAGAAGTTAAATACATTGAGAAAAGAAAAAATAAAAAGCTTTT
>NW_009593475.1:0-28938 GCF_000690535.1 Cariama cristata
CCGGGAGCTCCCGGCTTCTCGCATCCCTCCGCTGGATACCGAGCTCGCAGCATGGAAGTCAGTTTGCGGAGTTGGTGTGCGTCTTGGACGTCCCTGGAGATGAAACCGGGATGAAAGTCTTGCCCTATATTTGGCCACGTCCTGTTTAAACTTCCCCCCCCCCTCCGTGGAAACCAAACTTAGATCTTCCCTATTTACTGAGTTTGGAAATCAGTGGCTAGGTGTGCTCCAGGCGGTTATCAGTCGGGTGTTCTGAATTTGTGGCTAGGACAGGGGGCCAGGGAGTCCAGATCCCTGCTTCTGCCATTAACTTACTGCATGACCTTGAATAAACAGCATGTACTTACATGCGTGCCAAAGTTACAGTGGGTCAGTGTTTTTTCATATGTTCCTAAAATTATGTCCTTAAGTTCACACTTAGGTACCCAAATAAGTGGCTAGGTTTTCAAAGATATAGCTTCTTACTGATGTAAATAGCAGCAAGAAGGTTTTGTTTTGTTAGTCTGTAAAGTGTGCTTAAGTTCCTCACAAGAAAAGAATACAGTGTAATTACCAAATGTTATTAGTAAAATTACCTAATTATACTAAGAATGTAGTACTACCAACAAAGCTTTCCTGAAAATTGAATGCCCTATATATATTCATAGTACAGTTTATGCAGTTATTTTATAGCGCAGGTTGGCTCTGTCTGTGCTGCCTAGATGGATCCTCTATGACTTCTTTAGAGAGGAATCTTCAAAGAGACGGTGCTATGCAGAAAGAGTTAAGTCATTAAGCTAGTTTTGCAGGACTCAGTTTATTTAGAAATACATTTGTGTATTTGAATACACAATTGAATTCCTCTTCGGAATATATGCCTAACTTTCTTTGGCAATGGTGTGTTCTGAACTGGCTCTGTACAGTGGTTTAAGTACAGGTGTAACAGGTGCTTTCATTTGGCAATCAGGTTCACAGTATGTCCAACTGAAAATTTCAAAGGTACAGGTCTCTTAAATGTAGCAACATATAGTACATGGCACGCATCAGAGATTGTAAGCAAGGAGAAATTTGTTTTACAAATTGGTAAAACTTGACAGTTATACTGCTAATACTGCTTTGTATACATGTCTCATGTTTATGTATTAGCCTGAAACCACAAGTTAGTCCAGACCATCTAATACTTGTTAAATGATAATAGCAGACTGTGAGATTCAGACTCTGAAATATGTGAAGACCTTTTGTTTTAAGCCCGTTCCAAAATAGAACCTTTTTCATCCCCAGTGGTCTACGTTTTAGGTTTAAGGTTGTTTTAGTGATAATATCCAGGGTGCAAACATACATTTTTAATAGCCAGTAATTTTCAGAATATGTCCAGCATGTTATTTTATGCAACATGATCTAAAAGGCTTGTATATGAGGAAAAAGACGAGTTAATTATCACAAAGTGCTGTGGCTGTTTCCTTCATTCTAGTCAGCCAATATTGTTTACGCTGTTATTTCTGAGACTATAAACAGAATTGAAAGGCAAATGGTTGACCTAGATTCAAGCAAAATAAACCAAATCTCCACACTTGAACCTGTGGATTTTCATAAAACCAACTCTAGAACACTAGGAAGTGTATCAGAAGCTTGTAAATACTGAGCATTTACTAACCAGCAATACATCATCTTCTATTTTCAGTCGTATAAAATTAATGAAATGAGTTTCTGTATCTGCAAAGCCGACAGGTTTTGCCACTGTTTCAAATTAAAGCTGACTTGGTCAGATGCAAAATACACTGCACTGTTCTCAGTAATTATCTAATAACTTTACTTGCCTGTCAGGAAAGTACATATCTTTTTTTTCCTATGAAAATAGGTGAGCTTTTAAAGCTCTTTTGATTCTCTCAGGATGAAATTTAAGATATAGTTATGCAGGAGGACGCCTGGCAGTGTAAATTATGGTTTTAGCTCATATGAGTATCTTTGATGAAAACACAACCACACTGCTGTTAAAAAAACCTGCACCTTACTGCTCTCCAGCTAATACCACTGGGGAAAAATTTACAACTACTCTCCCTAAGGAAAACAAAAGTCTTCCTCACCTGGATAACTTTTTCTTTGCTTTTCATAATTTTGTAATAACTGCTCTTTAACTTACCATGATGAAGAGCAGCTTTGATTTCTGGATGTCAGAAGGCCCTTTGTTACTATACCAAAAATAGACTTGGGTAAGTTGAATGTACTTTGACTAGATCATCAGTTCAGTAATACCACTTTCTGCACAAAAACAACCAGTCATACAATTTCATCTCCTCTTCTTCCTCCCATATTCAGAATTATAATCAGTTAAATAGACAAGTGTAAATGCAGTGATATTGGCAAAACAACTTATGTCAATTGGTGACATTTTATATTGTTTTCAGTAGGAACAGTGATACAGGCTGTGATTGCGAGCAGCGTCTTGGTTGGTAAAGCATGCATGCTACCAGAGATGCTCTATGTCCAGGATGAAATAGGTTTTTGCTTGAATTGGGGGCTGTTGGAAATATACAATCCCAGATAATATTTGAATCTGAATGTTTTGGTTTTTAAGAAATATCTTGAAAACAAATAAAGCAGTAACAGTCTTCCAGGGCTTTCAAAGGAACAGAAAGTTGACAGGTGAAGGTTTTTAGAGAGAGGGGAACCCTGAGAAAAGTTACCAACTCTTAATTTTAAATGGTCACATTAAAGATTCTCAAAACCAAACAATCCAACTGCGGTATCAGAACTTTGCAGGTAAATGGAGTCACTTCTTTGATTGAATAGATTTGAATATTGATGCAGAGGTGATCTTCTTCTTCTTGGATTAAGAAAACTGTGACTTTAAAAGGGTTGGTGGTTTGAGGTTTTTTCACTTTTTGTGGGGGATGACTCATTTGTATCAAGGAGATTATGCTCTTACACTTTAAAAGTAATCAAACTAGTTTGTGGAGACTTGGTCCTGTGATGATAGAGCCATGTCTTCTCGTCCAGCCCTTATCCTTGGTAGTTCAGGACTGAAGCACAATCATGGTATCAAGAATATTATAAAAATAGTTAACTCCTAAATTCCTTTCTGTGTGCTTTTTTTTGTTTCTATTTATTAAGTTGTCTTAAAGCATTTCTAGTTTGTTTTGAATTTTTGTTTGTTTGTTTGCTTAAGTTTCTATATTAAGGTTAAAACTTGGTAATTCTTTTGTGTGAGACAGAGCAGGATTTGATTCCCTTCTGGATGAAATGCAGAAGTGTGAAATGGATCCTAAGGTTTTACAATAATAGAATTATGAGAGGATTGCTGTCATCCATATTTAGTATGTCTAAACAACAGATAAAAAGCCTTTAACATGGGCAGTTGGAAAATGTTTTTAAAATACTTCCCATTTTAAGATGGGATGCAACTATTGAGTGTAACAAAACCAAATTATCTAATCTCTGTTTTTAATTCTTTTGCAGCCAGAGTTGGGAAGACATCGCTAATTATGTCTCTTGTCAGTGAAGAATTTCCAGAAGAGGTAGAGCATCCTTATTTGTTTTCTAAGTTTTATTTCTAGCCTGTTGTATAATTTTCTTTAAAGAGTAAGTTAATAGTCTCTGCTTTAAAATAATGTTTCCTATTTAGAAAAAAATCAAAGTCTACAACTGCAGTGATGACTTCTGGAAGAGTGATGTAGATTAGTTTCAGTATATCTCTGTGTGAAGATTAAGAATTTAAATTCCTTTCTTGTTTTTCGCATGGTTAATTAAACTAATTTTTTGGTATCTGAGGAATATTAGGGTTTTTTTGAGCAGTTGAAACTGGTCGTAACTGGCAGCATATTTCAACATTAGAGACTCATAAATGGGAAGGTGCTGAAAGAGACAAGACCCTCAAATTTTTTTGGAGTGTAGTATTTAAAGAGCAAATAGATTGCAAAATGAATAAAACTGAGGAATTAAAAAGTCACAGTGTGTAACTTAAACTTAGCCATTTTTTATGACTAAGCGAGACATTACCTTTACTTCTGTTTTTGAAGAATGTTTTACTGACACTTTTGAAGTAAAAAATGCCAAAAACTCTTACTATTTTCTCGCAGAATAAAAGTAAAACTACTTCTACATTTTATTCCTTTAAAAAAAGCAGCACATAGTTCTCTTTATAGTGTAAAAAGAACTGCAGCTGCTGCAAATAGTTAAGCTTTTTACATGTAAACATGAATGTTTATTTCTTCTGATCACAAGTCTTAAAATAGACATCATGTGCTGCTCATTGAATTTACACTGTGCTGTGTTTAATGCAAATCAGTAGGTTACCACAGTTCATGAGTCAAGATTAGATTGTTAACGTAATTGAATTTAGTTCCCAACCTTCCAGGTAAAAAGGAGCTCCACTTTCTGTTTGTTCTTAAACTGCTCAGGGACCCATTCCTTTGGCAGGTTATTTGTTGATGTATTTAATGAATTGTAGGCCTCTATTCACTTCTCAGCTTCTTCCTGCAGTACAGTCTAGGATATTTCTCTAGATTCATGTCGACAGAAAAAGCATAATTTATATAACACAAAATCTGCCGGAAATGACAGAAATAACTTTAAAAAAAATATTGCATTTTATGTAAACTGATGAAAGAGACACGTACAGTTCCTCCAGGTCAGTCGTGCAGATCAGAGATATATGGGTGTGTGTAACAGACATTTCAGACTTTGAAATAGTGGTAAGTGTACTGGGTATTATCAGTAATCATTCTTGATGAAGATGTAAGTACAGCCTGAAGGTTTACAAAGAGCCATTCTTCTGGTGATTAGTGGTTCTTTTTTCCTTTTTTTTTATTGAAAGAAAACTAAAATATCATGAAAGTTCAGTGTCAGCAGGTAAAAGGCAATAAATTGCTGTGCAGGAAGTTTTCATTAAAATTAGATTTAACTTGATTTTTCCTGAAGATGGAGTAGTGTTCTCTGGAAAAAATGGCCAGCGATCATAGCTAGTTTACAGTATTTTGCAGAACACAGTTTTTATTAGTATCATGTTTTGCTTGGCAGGCTTTTCTGAACTTAATGTTTAGCACTCTGTCAGAAGCGAGGAAGTTGTCAGATTATGATTGTATCAAAATTGAGAATTGTATTTTGTCTGTCATGCTTGTTTGCCGTATCTTTAAATTTTCTTTTTTTTTTTTTTTAACAACTCATACACTGTTCGTAGGGGTAGTTCTTGTACTGATTTCAGTGGGAGCGGGATTAGAATATCTTGTACAAAATTTAAAACATTTAAACATGGATTAAACAACATTTAATTTGTCAATAATGGCATGCTAACTCTGATGTTATTCTCCTGCTAGAGAATGTGTAGCCCTTTGAAATAATTTGTTGAATTTGATAACCCCCTCAAATTTTAGAACTTTCATTTATATGACATTTGTTTCAAGTAAGTTGCAATTTAGATTTTGTTTATAGTTTTCACTATTATAGTAGTTCTGTATAGGTGGATGGATATAGTGGATTTGAGTTTCGTAGAAGCATTCACTGAATCCTTTAACAGCATTGCTCTCTTGCAAAGCCTGCAGGAAGTTCCTTATTCAGCAAGTAGACTAATAAAGAATGAGAAGGTAGCAGTGACTTCCAGTATATTGGGGAAAGAAAAAAAAAAAACACAACCAACCAAAAAAAACCCTAAAAACCAAAGAAACAAAACCACCAACAACAAAACAAACAAACAAAAAAGCCCAAAACCCAAAGTACTTGAACTACTAATAAGTTGTTCCATTTAAAGCTGACTAATTGGCAGGTATAGTATACAACTTTTTTTGACTATCTGGATTTTCTGGGTTATCTTTAAAGGCATTTTCTTATTGTTTCTTTACAACCCAAGGTTCCACCACGAGCTGAAGAAAAAAAACTGCTGATGTCACCCCTGAAAGAGTGCCAACTCACATAGTGGATTATTCAGGTCAGGACTACACAATACTGTTACTGTTGGACTGATATGGTATGGAATTGTTATCTAACTTAATAGCCTCTTTAATAGCCATACAGGTATGGGACCTACATGTAATGTAGGAAAAGACTGGATTAAAGTAGAAACTCGTGGGATGAAACTAAATCAGATGATGATGGCTGGTCCTACTAATTCAAAGCCTAACGCTAACTGCTGTTGGTACTTTCATGAAAGACAGTTGTAGCAATATTCCAGTGAAGTTAGTGTTCTTTGTGCGACAGACCTATTTACAGGTTCAGACAAAGGTGGGTACATTAATGGAATTCAAAACTATTCTTCTTTCTTTCAGTGAAGAATTTACTAAGATGCAGGAGACTTCACCTTGTATTCTATGTCTTTCTGAATTTCTAAGTTTGGACACCTTCTCCTTTTGTGTCAGTTTCATATTTTGTGTCAGTTTCATATTTTGTGTCAGTTTCATATTTTGTGTCAGTTTCATATTTTGTGTCAGTTTCATATTTTGTGTTTTTCTTTTTTGATATATTCTAATCTCCTTGACCTTACTGAATATATAAATAGACTCAGTATCAAAGTTCATATGCTATCACAAATATATGCAACTATTGCACAGCTAGAAAAATCCTTCTTTCATTTATAATGGAATCCAAGCATTGGGCTGCTTTAGCAGATACCTTCCTGTCTTCTCTCTCCCACCACTGCTGAGGAAATATCTTTGGTGTGTTTACCTATTTGGAACAAAGAAATAATGCATATTGGTTTTGTTGGACTTGAGCTTAAACTTTTGCGGAGTGAGTTTTTCTTTCTGTTGGATGAAATGTTTCATAGATTCAGTTCACAGAAGCTTGGTCTCACTAAAAAATCAACACTGCAATAAAATTAACATATGCCATATTCTGTTGTAAAAGTTTACATTATAGAACGATGTTGCTACTTACTATCCTAGGAAGGGGCTGTTGATAAATGTTGGGGGATGCAAACTCTGATTCATTCCAGAAAGAACCTGTCTACAAATATGATTATTCCTCTTTAAAAAAACTTGTGTGCAACAGACTGTTTCTGTCTTACAGTTAATGGATCAATTTCATTATTGTTACAGCAGAAGCACTCTTTAGTAGATTTTATAAAAAGATGTTTAAATAACAAGAGCTTTCACAAGGCTGTCTTAAGAGCACTGTGAAATACTCCAGTTTCATAGACACTTCAATTTTGTTCGCAAAAACGTTTAGTATTAATGAATGGCTTATTCTATTGAATGCAGAAGCAGAGCAAAGTGATGAGCAGCTTTACCATGAAATATCACAGGTAAGTGTATTTTAGTGTTTACTAGAAAATAGTTTCTGCTTTTGGAGAAGTCTTTCCTTTTAAGTTCACTGCATTAGGTGGGCTTCAATTTGAATTGAAGAAAAAAGACGTCTCTTGCTTTTTCTTGCTTGGCTCTTCATTTTGTTTTGTTTTGTGCCCTGCTCTATAGTAAACCTTTTAAGAACAGTAAGTACTGCCACTGTGCTGGTGAATTGCGTGAAAGGACAGAACCTAAATATCTTTTAATCAGCAGGCCAAGGGACTGACAGTTTTTGTAAAGAAATAATCCTACCCTGGAAAGATCCATTTGGCTTCTTTCTGTCATGTTGTACTATTGCATTTATGAATAGCACGGGATTCTTGGTAATTTTGTAATTCTTTCTGTTTGCTATTTTCAGTTCTTTCTGAGCACCTTTGCACATCTTCTGTACAGTCTGTCATGGTGTTGTGTTCCATTTCTGGCATTGAGTTTGGTACTTAAGTGGAGGCTGCAAATTACGATTCTTCAGTTTAGATTTCTTGGTAGCATAGATCTCTCTGCAGGCATAAGCTGTGAATGTCACACTGCAAGACAGCCTTTTTGGCATTTCTCAACATACAAATTACTTGGTTTAAGCTGTTGTTCAGACTACAAATAGCTTAAGCAAGTCAGGGACATAGTTTTTGACTAACAGTGGAACTGTTCTTACTCTGATGCTGTTACATATGGTTCTTAATTGTCTCTGTTGCTCTAGAGACTCTAAACAGTGGAATTCCATGCCTTTCCTTTCTTTTCATTTTAGGCAAATGTGATTTGTATAGTATATGCTGTTAACAACAAGAATTCTATTGATAAGGTATGGTAACACGTTTTATCCAGTTATTGCTTGAGATGTAACTTGTCCACTGTTAATTGTTGGCAAGCTGAAAACTGTATTAGACATTTAAAATGTAGAAGATGGTGTTGGAGATGAAGTTGTTAAGAGAACATGCGGATGTATTATTGCTTCTGGTCCATTTCAACATCTGAGTTTTCAGTCAGTCATCTGAGAAAGTTGCTCATTAATCAGCTCCAGTTTTTATTTTTTTCCTCCTTTGCGGATAAATATGTGCCGCCTTGGGAAAGAAGCAGTAGCAGTTATAGTCAAACTTGTGCACAGTTCAGTCATATTAAATTTGGAAATGTATTTTTCATGTTTGTTTTTAATCCCACTTAGGTAACAAGTCGATGGATTCCTCTCATCAATGAAAGGACGGACAAAGATAGCAGGTGCATAAATAAAGATGAGAAGTGTGAACTAGGCTGCACATCGATGGGTGTCAATGGACAGTGAGGGTGTTAATTGTTTAAGAAAATCATATTCTAAACTTAAAGTTTATGTAAGAAGTCCAAGCAACAAGAAATTTGAAGTATGTAGGTCTGTTACATATACTAGCAATGCTATTTATTTTGAATTTCATGGGCAGCTTTTACCAGCTGTGTTTGTATTTGTTACGGTATAACTAGTTTTTGCTACATGGTCTGTATAGCTTTTCTACTGATGCTGGTTTTGTATAATAACAATCTAATTAGTTACTTTTGTGTTTAACTGTGTGGTTTTTGTAGTATCAACAAGAAGGACATTTCTGTCTTAAGTGTATATTGAAACAATTTGCTTAAAACTGCTATCATTTAGTTTTGCCTATTGGCTGCTGGTGGTATTTAATTACGTCATGAAAATAATGCAATGGCTTCTGGTGGGAGGTAGAATGCTAAATTAGATAGATCTTTTTATCCCTCTGTCTTTAAAGCTCTTAACCTTTTTTCATTTTCAGGCTGCCTCTTATATTAGTTGGAAACAAGTCTGATCTAGTGGAATATAGCAGTATGGAAACTATCCTTCCCATTATGAATCAATATACAGAGATAGAAACATGTGTAGAGGTATGCAAGACTCTCTGAAGTTAGATTAAGTAACAAAAAATACATTCTTGCCAAGCATGTACAGCAGCTTTTTAATAGAAAAGGTGATTTATTTTTTTTTTGTTCAAAATAAAATATTTTGAATGTAAGTCACTATCATGGTGAGTTTATATCTTGTTGCCCTTTAGGGAAGATTGCACTATTGTATAATCAAATGTTACGGTCAAATTCTTCTAATATTTAGAGCCTCCTCACATCCTTGCCTTTAGCAAGTGTTTTAAATTTAATATTAAGCCAGAGAGATGTCTGCAAAGTATTAAAAATAGAATTAATATGTGTGGATATGCCTCCCTTTTTTTCTTTTTCTCCCCGCTCCCCCTCCCAAATACAACTTTTTGGTTTCTGTTCTTGCTATGACAGCAAATTGTAGTGAGACCTCCTTTATTAATTACTTAGCAGGTAGAGGAGCTAGATGTCTTTTTTTTTCCAAAACAGCACTGTACCCACAAGAAGGGGCTAGATCTTTAGAAGTTTGATGCTTGCTTAAATTTCAGAAGAAATCACCAAATAGTCAAGAAAGAAACTAGCTAATCCATATAAGAATTTCTCTTTCAGTGTTCAGCCAAAAACTTGAAGAATATATCTGAGCTATTTTATTATGCACAGAAAGCTGTTCTACATCCTACAGGTCCTCTTTATTGCCCAGAGGAGAAAGAGGTATTTATACATAGATTCTATGAGCAAATAATATAGGGGGGGAAGTTAATCAGTTTCCTGTTCTTTCCTTTTCAGTGGATTTAGCATTTCTTAGTGTGTTCTGTTACCACCACCCCACCCCAAATGTCAATCATTATATTCCAGAACCATGGTGATTATTTTGTGTTTTATTAATCTGATCTGTCTTTCCTCTTCTTTCAAAGCAATGAAGACAGTTTTTTGTTGCCCATGTGAACTGCTAAGTAAAATGAGAAGCTTTGGTAATGGCTTTAAGCCAAATGTAATGTGAATAAATCAGGTGTTCAATTCGGTTCTCCTTTAGATATACATTTCACAATAACTCTATTTATTTCAGGGAAAATACTTTAGACTTGGCCTGATTTAAGGGAAAGAACTTTTCTGAACATCTTGTGAGACTTTGGCAAAAGCGATAAGAAACAAGTAATGTGGCTGGTTTTTAAGTATCACAGGTAGTTAGCCGAGTGTGTTATGAAGGAGTATGGGTTTTTTGGTTTTTTGTTTTTTTTTTTTTAAAAAACACGTTAATTTCATGGGCAAATACGAATAAAATCTCTAAATGTAACCCCCCTGTAGTACTGGGCAGTAGGAACGTTGCTTCAATCGTAAATACTTTGTTAAGTAGAGAACCAGAGAATAACCCTGTTTTGATTTCTTCCATCAGAATCATCTTTAAGAGTTAGTAATGTTGTGATAAAATTGTTGTGCTGAAATCTTTTTGGTTTTCCAAAACCAATCTCTATGCAATCTGTGTGACCTCTATGAAGAGAAGAGTCCATCATCACTGTAGTTGTTGGGAGAGAATTACCAGTGTCTGTTTTGCCTCACTCAGAAGGTATCTTAGCAGTTCTTTTGTCATAGAGATAGTCCATATGATCAATGCTTTGCCTGGTAGATGAATGAGCCCTGTGAAGATTTTCAGTGTTTGGTGTTTGAAACCTTCTGAAGCCATAGTTGAAATGGTGAATAGAGATAGCGTGCTTGTTTAGAAACAGTTGACTGTAGTTCTGGAGCCGTTTATTTTTGCAAGGCGCTAGGATTGCAAGGACTTTTTTTTTCCCCCTACCAAGAAATGTTTGGGGGAAAAAACAATCGTTCAGTTGTTTGGGGTTTTTTTAAGCTTTCTGTAGCAATAGGATGGAATTTATATTTTTTTTAACAGCTAGGTAGTGCCATCTTCATATTGTGAAGAGCTTGAGGCTCTTCAAATAATTGAGTAGAAAGACATTTAATGTGGTATAATTGCTTTAAATTTATGAATATAAATTTGCTAGATCATGGTTTTGTTTCCTTTTGCTTTTTATTTTTGTATATGTGTGTATGAATGTCTCCATTCTAAAAATGTAAAATGAAGACTAGTATTTGTTTTAATGAGATTGAGCTGCCTGGTGTCAGTCAGTGTAAACTTTTTATATTCAAGTCTAGAAAGATACTGAACTTTCTTTTATTTTTTAGATGAAACCTGCCTGTATTAAAGCACTCACTCGCATATTTAGAATTTCTGATCAGGATAATGATGGTACACTAAATGATGCAGAGCTCAACTTCTTTCAGGTAACTCTTTTGCTTATCTTTTCACCATGCTTAATAGTTGAACTATGTAATTCTAGAAAAACAAGTGATTCTTTTTGAAGAAATAGTAGTAGGGTAAATTGTGAGGGAATCGGGTCTAAATATTAAGTTTCAAGTGCAGCATAAAAGAGTGGATCTGTAAAAATGGCAATGGCATTAATCTTATTTCTAACCGTTGTTCAAGTTGTAGTTGAAGAGCTAAATAAAAAAAAAAAATCTATTAAATGTGCAAGACCCAATGCTTGTACTTAAAATAAAATAAAGTTTGTACACTTTTATTTCCACAAAGAAATTGAATTGTCCTTTACTAGCTTATTGGAACATTTAAGTTTGTATTTCATACAGGACATGCTGTTTGTCTAGCTTAGTAGCCAGTGGTCCTAACATGCCCTTTTTGTTTCATGTTAGAGAATTTGTTTTAATACACCACTAGCACCTCAAGCTTTGGAAGATGTGAAGAATGTAGTCAGGAAAAACCTAAGTGATGGAGTTGCGGATAACGGATTAACACTAAAAGGTAAGCCTTATTTAACTCTTAAAAGATGTGTCTTTATACAGTTTATAATAATTCTTACATAAAAAAGCTAGTCTTTAGGAATATGATCTCTGTCTTGATTCTTTTAGACTACAGGAGCTGGGTGTAGTGGCAGTATGATATCAAAGGATGATTAAACTGAGGGATAATGGGGTGTATAAAATAAGGTCTTTCTTGCTTCTTGTTACAGAGCTTGGAATCCAAATAAGTATACTGACTCAAAAGAGATTGTCTCCTAGATGAATCTGTCTTGTCTCTAAGCTCACTGGCTGCAACACTTAGCAAGGTGTGGCATCTGTCAACATTTTAACAGCTATGTTGTACAGATTTGCTCAGAGCATATGACAAAAGTGAAAGGAGAAAAAACGTTTTCCTTCTGAGCATCAATGTAACTGCTTTGCTTGTGGAGCTTACATACAATAATAGGACTTGTGAGAAATTGTAAAGAGTGGGAATCTTAAGGCATAGCCTTACTAAACAGTGAAATCTCAGTGTTTGTTAAGCCCTGGAAAGTGCTAAACAAAAATCCTACCCAGTTATTTTGATACAGGACAACTAAAGGCAGTCATCCATGAGACTACTCTCCAGACTTCTTGCTATGGCTTACTATCTTAAGTTGTTGAAAATATTGTTGTCTGTATTTTCATACAGCTAAGTTCTTCTAAAATGCTGGTACTGAAAGCAGCAAACCCACAGAAGACCAAGTGGGTTGTTTTAAGGAAACAGTTCCTTGGAGGGCACTTCTACAAATAACATGATTTCTGAACCTTCAGTCTGTGTAGATAATGCTGTAACGTCACCCAGGAGGTTTAAAATCTGAATGTATATTTCAAGTGGTTTTTGTTTTGAGTCTCATACTGATTCTTTTAAAAATACTTGTAGCAGATAAAGCACTTCAGGGCCTTAAGATTTCATAATTTGATTTTTAGGTTTTCTTTTTCTACACACACTTTTCATTCAGCGAGGAAGGCATGAAACAACTTGGACTGTTTTACGTCGCTTCGGATATGATGATGACTTAGAGCTTACACCAGAGTACTTGTTTCCTCCGTAAGTATCACTTATTTTAGTTTTCTTTAACTTACATGTGTGTAATTTATGTTGCCTCCTGCTTTGGCAGGAGGAAAGGGTTATTGTAGTGTGTTTACTTAACACATTGTTACATCAAGTATTTCCCTTACTTTATGAACTACCAGCCAAAATCTTCATGTGACTGAAAATTACGAAGGAAGAATTCCTGTCACTTGTGCCAAATCATTTCTTTATAAGAAAGATGGCAGAAGAGACTCTTAATACAAAACTGGAACATAAATCTGAGCAGATGCTTATTGTATGTGGCAAAAAATTAGAAAAGTCTTGTCAGTATTTTCATAGCAGTCAAGAGCCTTTGAAAATCCCCAAATTAAAAAGTTAAGAGATTGATCGACTCTGTGACTTCTTTTGAAAAACCTAACTACATAATTTTCTGTTTAAAAAAACCAAACCAAAACAAACACAGAAAACAAACCAACCAAACAAAAAACTGATTACTATATAGCTATATATCATGTAATATAAAGACACTCACTTGCAATTTTAGAATTCCTAATAAAAAGCATGTGCTTCGATCTCTTTAAAGATAAATTATTAAAGCTAAATGCAAAGGTCAAATACCAAATGTTGTAATTCAAAAAGTCTGTATTTTGAGTTTTAATAGTCTATATTTCATAAACACACTTAACACTTCTGGTATCTGTTTTTGTTTTCAATAAACAGGCTAAAAATTCCTCTAGACTGCACAACAGAATTAAATCATCATGCATACTTGTTTCTTCAAAGTATTTTTGATAAACATGATTTGGTAAGCTTTTAATTTGAGTGTGTGTGTCCTTAAGAGCCTTAGTTTGGTAGCAATTTTGCTAGTGAAAAGTGTGGTTTTGTCATTATGTCATTTCATTCAGAAACTGGCTCTGGATTAAGCTATGCAGTCAAAAGTAGTCTGCTGTTTATATTTCTGTCTGCAAGGAGCATTGGCAGTCATAGTTGTACTATCAAATTTTTTTTAACTAGCTCATATATTTAGTCTTATTTAAAAAACAAAAACAAAACAAAACAAACCACAAAAAAACCCAATGATTAAAAAGAAAACAGCTCAGTTTTTTATAACCAGTTTCTTGAATCTTGCAAGCGTACAACAAGAAAATACCAGTTTAGAATAGACATGAGTTAAGTGATTTACGTCTGATATTGTGTGTTTATTTTCAGGATAGAGATTGTGCTTTGTCTCCTGATGAACTGAAAGATTTGTTCAAAGTCTTCCCTTATATGCCATGGGGACCTGATGTTAACAACACTGTTTGTACAAATGAAAGGGGATGGATTACCTACCAAGGGTTTCTTTCTCAGTGGACGTAAGTGTGATACATTACATTTTAGTACTTGAGAACTTTGAGTATGATAATGCATTTGTAGATTCCTCTTAAAAATCTAGTAGAAAGAGTGGAAGTTTAATAGTGAAAATTGATCCAAGTGGTCAAGTTTGTAGCCATCCAGTGGCCTAATCTTCAGCTGGTTGTTATAACCTGTTCAGGATTTGGCCAGTATTTAGTGCTCTCTTCAAAACATGGAAATCTCCCTGAAACTTGTTGAAATATTTATTTCTGTGGTTCTACTCTTTCGAGATGATATGAATAGTAGTTTTCAATAATGAGGTTTTTTTCCTATTGAAAATATGGAAAATGAGGAAAACTATTTGCTGAGGAAAAAAAAAAAAGCGGTGTAAGTTGATAGGCCTCAGCAAGTACTGCTTTCATAGTGTTTTGCTGACTGTTAAGACTAGTAAAGTTGCTACCATTTACCTCCGGAGTGCTTTTGTCCTTCAGTACTACATAGTGCCAGGAATACCTCTGTCATGTCAATCTGGAGATAGGAGGAAAAAATTGTTTCAGTACTGTAAAGAATTAGTATCACAGATGCTAACAATTTAGAAACTTCTTTTTCTACTCCATGCTAGTCTAACCACATACTTAGATGTGCAGCGTTGCCTGGAGTACCTGGGTTATTTAGGCTACTCAATACTTGCAGAACAAGAATCTCAAGCATCAGCAATTACAGGTAATAAAAAATTTGGTACAACTTAAGAATTTAAATTTTGAAATCTACTCAAGTAAATTGTTTAAACAAATGGTTCGTCTTTTTTCACTTATATTCTCTTTTACTTTCTGCTCAAGTCAAATCTTTGATTTAATATTTTTGAGATATTGTTTTGTGTGCATTTTAATATAAATGGACAGTTCAAGTTTTCATGTACACACATGTATGTACATCTTGTGAAAAGTATTTGTGTTTTTTCAAAAGTGACAAGAGATAAAAAGATAGACCTCCAGAAAAAACAGACTCAGAGAAATGTTTTCCGATGCAATGTTGTTGGAATGAAAGGCTGTGGGAAAAGTGGAGTTCTTCAGGCTCTTCTTGGAAGAAATCTAATAGTAAGAAACCTTTTGTTTATATTCACCTAGATATGCTTTTGAGTTAAGGTTAGACAGCAAAACTAATTTATCTTAGAGCTTTGCTGATTATTACTGAGTTTGGAGAGTTCTATGAGGGAATGTGGAGTTATTGGGGAGGGTATTTTTTGTTTGTGGGGTTTTTTTGGTTTGTGTTTTTTTTAGCAAATAGACAAATGGCTATTGCATGCAATAATTACTTGTACATCATGGACTATAGCTACGCATGTACTTGCAAAATAAACTAAAGATTACTGTAATTTTCATTCATTAATAAATGGATTAAAACAACTATTCAAATCTAACTTAAAGGGAAAATTTGCTGTGGTCTAACATGAAATTCTGCATTTTCAGAGACAGAGGCAAATACGTGCAGAACATAAATCTTACTACGCCATTAATACAGTCTATGTGTACGGACAGGAAAAATACTTGCTGGTAAGGTTGCCTCATTATTGTTTGCATAAGACTGGTTAAACTTAAAATTGAGTGAATTATTCAGAGCCTTCTGCAAACAAGTTCCTGGTTTAATTATCTCTTTTTCGTAAGTGTAGATTCCCCCCCCCCCTCCTTTTCCGACTCAAATAACTTCTGGTTTTACATATTGCTAATACTTTAAACTGAACTTGTGGAGGACCTACTTTTGAAACCTTGAGCTAAGTTGTACAGAACCCAGTCCATTATGTTTACACTGCAGAGCATCAAGTTATAATCTGATAAGTTATCAGCAAGCAATCTACCTATTCAGTAAAGAAGAATCTGTCACGTGGAGTGATTAGGATGGCTAAAGTTAATCTTCAGTGGGTGGAATACTTTCTTTAAAGCTTATTCCACTGTAGTTTTCCTTTATGACAATGTAATAACTTTCTTTGTTTTCCAAGATCTAGTCATCTGCTCTGTGGTTTTCCTCTGTAGGATGAATGCCAGTTTCTGTGGGAATCTAAGACTTTGCGTTAAAGTAAATTTAACTTTTCATGCTGAGGTTCTGATTGCCTGCAGATGTGATGTTAACAGCTCACATATGTTGGCTGTATGGTAAATCCCTACTATTTCTTTTTCATTAATTCTGCCTATTGTTAGTCCATTAGTTCTACGGATACGTAAAAATGAGCCATAAAAATGATGAGAAAAAGAAAGTTTTAAAATTCCTTTAACTGCATAATGACAGAGCTTTTCTCCCTCTCTGACCATCTTTTTTTTTCCAGCTACACGATGTCAGTGACTCTGAATTTTTAACTGATGCTGAGACCATATGCGATGCAGTCTGCCTGGTATATGATGTCAGTAACCCTAAGTCCTTTGAGTACTGTGCCAGGATTTTTAAGGTTTGTAGAGTTTATATATACAAACCTTTACACTTATATATGTTCTCACTGACAAAATATTCGGTGTCAGTTAGTGGTCCTATACACAAGTTCTAGTGCTTAAGAGACATTTTATTTATGAGTACTGGCTGATGCATTAAAAATGCAGTTTTATTATTCGTACAAAGCCAGTGTCCACTTGTCTATATAAAATGTTCTGCCTCTAGTAATGCCTCACTTCAGTGCAATGAATGTATCTTAATGCTGCTGCAATGAGTTCAAGTCCGGCTGTTCCAGGCTGAATGTATCATGCACTGTTTCTTTCACTTTTTTATTTAAATTTGCAGCAGCACTTCATGGATAGCAGAATACCATGCTTAGTGGTAGCTGCGAAGTCCGACTTGCATGAAGTTAGACAGGAATATAGTATTTCTCCTGCTGAATTCTGCAAAAAACACAAAATGCCTCCACCTCAAGCCTTTACTTGTAATACTGTTGATGCGCCGAGTAAGGATATCTTTGTTAAACTGACAACTATGGCAATGTATCCGTAAGTACTTGAACTGTTATATTTTTTTGTATCGCATGGGTCACGGACAATACCACTGCATGTCATTGTTAGCCATGAGGATGGACCTGCCTCACTGAGATTTAGCAACAGAGAGACACAATTGACTTGAGTAGAATCTTCAAATTATTTCAAATTGGGAAAGTTGGTATATATGCAACATGTGAATTAGTGTCAGCTATTGTTGCTGAGGTGTTTCTTAAAGAATACACCACTTCATCCAGCTTGTGTTGCAAATTCCAATGAATACGTAGGGTTCTGTTCAGTCCTTACTGTGGATGCATAACTCAATATGTCAGTATTCGTATCTTGGTATTTTTGAGATACTTGTGAATAAGTTGTACTGTAATCCTTGTTAATAGCTCAACTTGGCAGTTGATTACAAGTAATGACGCTTTAGTGAACAACAGTTCCCCCTATGCACTGCTTGAAGCTTTTTTCATTTTCAGGGTGTTTATTACTATGTGCTCAGTTCATTAATCTAATAGATCTTATTTTTTTTTAATCAAATGTCTTTATAAAACACCTTTATGAGCTTCAGATGCAAGATACTTTAGCTCATATTCTTCTTCACTACACATCTCACTGTTGCTAAGCTCACTTTGCATCTCTTCTTTTGGTGGGTGGAACTTTTAATATGGTGAAGAACCACATAAATATTACAGCAGATGGAGTCTAGTATGACAGCTGACATTTGCTTTGAATTAAATAGAAGTAATGTCACTTTCACCCAAAATAATAGGATTTTTAAAAAAATACTTGAAACTGAATTTATTGAATTAGATTTGTAAAGCTTTTGGTTTGTTTTTGTTGTCTTTATTTTGTAGCACTGGAATACTGCAAAACCACTAAAGTGTAGCACTGACCAAATGTCTGTCACATCAATACTCCTGCTTCTCCCTTAGTTTTCAAGCATGTATGTGTGTTAGGGTGGGAAAATAGAGGAAACTGTCACTTTGTAAAGTGTGCATTCAAAGTGGTAGAAAATGTGGCTTACTTTCCTTTGAAAAAGGGGTGTTATCTATTGCTGTGCAGACATACTCAGAAGCCTTTAGATGCTTTCCTTACAAACGTAAATAAATTCAGCAAACGTTTTCATTCATGATTGTGCTTTGCTATTAAGATCTGTGTATGGTGGTAATGCCAAAATGTCCAAGATGTAGAACATCTAACCTTAAAATTCTGCACAGCTGTAGTTGTACCCTTGCTTCCCCAGTGTATTTTTTTTTCCTCCTCTCCTTACTCATTCAAATGTACCTTTTATTCCTAAATCTCTCTTGGTTGTGGCACAGTCCTAATGTGCACCTGATTTTATGAGCAAGATTTCAACTCCTGTCCTTCTGTGTGTTTTCGCAGCCATGCCCGGTTACGCTGTATGTGCGCCTGCAACAGGTGTACATTTTGCATCTGTCAGAACTTCCTCAACTCAGACTTGCTGCAATCTGTAAAGAACAAACTCTTCACTGCAGTTCTTAACAGGTCCTTAACTTTATTTACTAGGTACCAGGTGTGCTTTAAAATAAAGGGTTTTTTTAAAAGCCATTCGTAACCTTATACTGCAGATTTGTCACGCCATATTCGCTAAATAGGCAGATACTTACTTTAATAATTGTCATAGAATTGTCAAACTTTGTTTAACTTGAAGGTACTTTTGGTCTTTCAAGTTGAGACCAGTGATTTCTTTGAACCATTACCAATTTGGTAGTCAATTCAGGCACTTAGTGATTGCAAAAATACTATGGACGACTTAGGACTGTGTTTTCAGGGAGCTGGTAATGGACATTAAGTAGTGTCTATAAATCTGTGTAATGTGTCTCACTTGAGACATTATGGGTTTGTTTAGTATTGATTAGAGGTAGTGCCTCTTCGATATCAGTTACATGGATACGTGCATAAAGGCATGGCTTGACTTACAGCAGCATTGTATAGCATATTACATGTTTATAATTGCAAGTTTGATATTTGGGAATTCATAGAATTTCTCTGTGTGTGTTATGTTTGGTTTACACAAAGAGTGGGTATTTTGTGTTTTAAAAAAAAAAAATCTAGAGCTTTTAACATCCAATTCCTTTCTGAGTAGAATGCAGCATGTATGAAGCGGTAAATGGTTAAACATTTGCATTTGCAGATACTTTGGAAAAAACAATTGATAAAGAGAGAGAACTGGTTTTCAGCATTGAAAACAGTGCAGTACCTTGTCCTGTGTGTACTGCAGGCAGTTTTTGACACCTGTGATTTACTAACACCTCAGCACTTGTCTTTGCACCCCAGCAAATGGGAGTTCAAACCGAACAATTTTTGTAGTGCAGTCGTTGCATCATTCCTAGCCTTCTTGGGGGTTTATATGATAAATGTGATTCTTGGAGGCAACTGTGATAAATGTGTGTGTTTGAAGGCCACGGTTAGAATATCTTGATGTGCTGCTGGTCCATATATGTTACTACTTTTTACTGTTTTCAGATGTAGCTGCTCCAAGTTACACCCACATAGGAGGCCTACAGATATACCCACCTACAGTATTGAGCATTGTTGTGAAATACCACTTTAACACTTTTATCTTGGATTAACCACAGAGTGAGAATTTGAAGAAGGGTGGAAAAACTCATTAGCTTAGGAAAAGACCGTGAATGAGTGAGACTGTTCACGCTGCATCTCTTCTACAGCAGTCATCCATTAGACAAAAATCCCTTGAAACAGCAATCTTTTTGCATATTGTTGCTCTAAAACTTCATTTGGCAGTCACTACTACAAGATCCCAACTCTTTATTATTGAGGCTGAAATCAAGTCTATAACATATCTTCATTTTTTGGAATGGTTATGGGTTGCTACATTAGCCGTTTCTCTCGTATAGGCCTGTGGTGTTTTTTTTTTTTGAGTCTTGCATTAGACATTGCACTTCGATCCTCTGAAATACTGTCAAGGACTGTATTGGAGTCTTTTAAAAGTCTTGGGATGCTGTCCTTCCACACCTTGTCACTAGATAGTGTGGAATAAACATAGGAATCAACTACTGCCTAAAAAAGTCTGTAATTCAAGGTAAAGAGAATTCCTCATAGACTTTTCCACTGGCCCTGCAGAAAGGAAGAATTATTTGCTAGAATCTCTTTGTCTATAGTCATTCAGTTCGTCAGTAGGGTTTTGTTACAGGTTTCCAGCATGCTCACTTCATCTCACCAACTCTCGTCCTAGTTAGCTTTTTAGAGGTATTTCCTTACCAAACACATTGCCGCAGGTTATTCACTATTCAGTACATGAACTACTGTGTAACTGCATATATAGTAGAGCTGAGATACCTGTAAGCAGGAGGGAATAGCTCCTAATTGTAGACTTAAGAGGGTAGAGGTGGTTTTCTTGTTTAAAAATGTTAGCTCCTTCGATGTGTTTTTAATCTAATGGTTTGTGATTAGAGAAAGCATTTGAATCCAGAAGGATTTTCTGCTGTGGTTAGTTTATATAACTTTTCTTATTTTGGTTTTACCAGTGCTTACCATTAGGTCAGATAGTTGGGCAAAAGTTAGATAACTGATGGGTGGAGGAGGTTTCTCAAGAGCACTTCTGATCCCTTCCCTCAAGAGCACTTCTGATCCCTTCCCTCAAGAGCACTTCTGATCCCTTCCTATTCTGAAGCTTTAGACGGTGGAAGTAGGTAAACTGAAATTTTTCACATTGGACCCCTTCCTGTATTATTTGTTGCTAAGTAATGCTTAAACACTGTTACCGAGGCAAAATATAATACCACATTAGAATATTCCCAACTTACTAATTAAAGGAAGAACATAGCCGCTATGCAAGTGAAAAACCTATTCATGCCCACCTTCAGTTTCTCTTCTACGGACAAACTTCAGAGATTCTCACGAGGGTTTGTAGGCTATCAGAAAGGCAAGTTCAACAAACATGGAAGTTCAGTTTGGAGATGTTTCTTGTGCAGAAATGGGATTGTTGGTTTGAACTACCCAGGATCACGCTTTATTGGTTCTTTGAGGAAGAAGGCACTGCATTCAAAGCACTATACATGCATGTATGAGACTTGTTACTATCCTGTAGTATTTTTATATTTTTAATTTGTTCTTTCCTTTAGGTGTTCGTTTGTATTTGTCTGGCTGGCACTTAATCTCTTTTTACTACATTGTTTTACCTCTTTTTAAAAGCAAGGTTTCTGCTTATGTCATTCTAACCCTTTCTTTAACGATGAGCTTGGATTTTTTGCCCTTTTTTTTTTTTTTAACTCCAGAGCATCAATTTTAAGTGTGTTTTTCTGCTTTCTTGGTTTTAAATCATTCACTTGTTGCCTTTTGCTTGTACAGTAGTGGCATTTTTCTGTCAACTAAATTAATTTCAAAATAAAATAATTCTAATGCATGAGAATTGTGGCGTTCAGTGAGGGAGACTTCTCAGAGCATGTTTTTCTTCCTTCTAAAATTTTTAAATATTGTGGAATAGAAGTTAAATTGTACTTGCATATAAAACATGGTTGGGTTTAGAATTATTTGTAAGTTTGGTTTTTTTCCTATGAAAACCTTCCTTCTTGAAATTAAAGTTAAGACAATAGTTTCATTTTCCTTTAATAATGGGAAAGTTTTAAGAGTATAATGCAGGATTTCTTTTTCACTATGTGCAGTGTATGCAGATGATTTTTCAAAATTATAGTATATTGCCATTAAATCTAGTTGCAGAAATCTATCCTTATGCTTAGGTGTCCCTCAAATTAGGACAGTATAACAATATTTTACTTACGTATTGTCCACCTCCTCTAAATTGTTTAACACACATACTGAGTAGAAATTTGCAAAGCTGTGTGCCCTGATTTCCTTCCAAATAGAATATATTGAATTGGCATTTTACATTCTTTTTAGGTACTGTAGATGATAAGATGCACTTGGAGCTTTTCACATTTTAGATGACTAATGCATGGGGGAAAATTCTAACGGCTGGAGTTGATTTGCATCCTAGGAAAATATGTGCCTGAAGGGAAGCTGCAGCAGCTTGCACATGTTACGTGTTTTTAAAATTCAGTTGCTTATATTTTATTGTTAGAACCTATTGTCTGTCAGAGCAGGCTGCTGCTGCTTGCTGACTGCATTAACTTGCTTATAATTTTAGTGTGAGTAGCCATGTGACTAGCCTGTTGGCCTGCTTTTGTAGTTAATACAGCAGTGTTTTCGAACTTTTATAGTTAAGGTTAAACCTTCCCAGATTTGGGATTATTTTGCTGCTGACATAGGGAAAAGTGTCAGTATTGGCCCATAACTCAACAATGTTCTGTGTGTAACAGTGGCAGGCATGCTCAGTTAACCTCTTGATAAATGCATGTTGCAAACTTCTTGTGAGTTGTTAAAGCCTTTTAAAAGAAAGACTCTGCAGATTTCAAAGATCTTATTCAACAAGTGGCAAATTACTTGACTCACTGTTAAGGGTAGGTTGGGTAAAAATCTGTCTTTTTGTCCCCAAACGTGCATTAAAATCTGAATTTTATGCCAAAGGCAAAATTTCTGGACTTTCTTATCTATGTGGAACTGATTGTATGATTAAATGCACACACCAATCTACTTGGGAGACTTGAAAGCTAGTTATTACTACTAAAAAGCCAGAGTTTCAAATACAGCTTCATTTATGGAGTCCTAACTACTACTTTGTATGTGTGTATGTGCACATCCATATATACGTTTTACACATGGAGAGAATAATTTTTCTAATTCAGAGTTACTCTCTCACTAGCAGGGCAGTAATAATTTCTTCCACTGGTGAAAATTAGTTTCATAAACATAGGTACACTAAAATAAAATTTGAACATTATTTATTGAAGAGGTACAATTTTCAGTATGTATTGAGAAAAGTTTTTCTGCGTTACAGCCACCTTCATGTCAGAGGACCTGTGCTGGAAACAAGTATTGATCCTTTTTTATTGTTTCAGACAGATTTTTTTTTTTTTTTTCCCCTTTAATGGCAGCTAAACAATATTAGGGATCAAAGTTGCAAAAATTGAATTTATAACAGCATAAGGATAATTTAAGGTAGAAAAAGTGGAATTTTTTTAAAAGGTGTAAAGCAATTAGACATCCAGAGTGTTTTGAATTTCAGTATTTTTGGACTGTGGATTTTTGGGCTGAGATGTTCAGAGAGCTCTAATAATTTCTTATTGAAGTCAGTAGATTTCCTTGAGGTTATAAGACAAATCCCTATCTAGATTTAGTTCCTTTATTTAAATGAAAGAGTCTGTTACTGTTAGGATTAGAGAAGGGATTAGAGTCAATTTACTCTCCCTTTAGACATGAAAAGAGGATTTTATCATGTCTGAGAATTTATTAATTGTTTTTAAAAGGATGAAGCATGCTCAGCAAGTTTCTTGCATACCATTAAATATGGACATGCGCGAAAGTCAAAACAAGGCAAATTATAGATAAGAATCAGAAAATCTAGATGTGAGAGAGAGTGCTTTATGAGGCAATGCAAAAGCATTCATTTGCGCTTTAAACAGTGATTTTTCACATTTGAAGGGATGTTTTTTAAATTAAACAAATAGTTGGGCAACTGAATTAACCAAACCAAACTTGAGAGTTGTTAGTTATACAAATACTCGCCCAACAGAGCCAGTCACACAATCTGTTAAAATTGTGTTACATACAAGTGATTTATTTTACATATGCAAGGGAATTTTATAATTTACAGATCTGAAGACAAGCATTTTATAGTCTTTTACTAAAAAACCCACCACATGTAGTGATAAAATAGAGTCTTTAATTGAATTATCAACAGTAATGAGATGTTGTCAGTTGCAGGGCTGAAGTGTTGGAGTCATTCCAGTGCATGTGGCACAGGTACTCTAGCTCGGGCTTATGGTGCAGGAGTATTGCAGTATCCTGTGGACACATGAAAGCTGAGGCTTTGGGGATGGAGTGGGAAGAGATTCAGTTTTGTAAGCAGTTTTCTTTGTCCTTAAAGCAATGACATTTAGCTACATAAAATCGTATATTTTACTTAGCTCATCAAAAGTACAAACTCCATTTATTTCTGTTTTTCCCCAAGCACTAAGTTTTTAACAACTGCACAAGAATCAGGGGCTAGATGGCTAAAAATTACAAATTCTCTGGGCTTTGTTACTTGAGCATATTTGAGACGCTGTTGTTGAGCCATGCTATGAACTGCAAACTGTGCATGTGTGTAAAAAGGTTAAGACCCTACATAGATGAGTTGGGGGCCATGCTGTTAGCAGACGAGGAGAGCAGTATTATGCAGCAGGTGCACGCCGTCAACTTTGTAGAAGATTCCATCTTCATGGAGTCATCTCTTGGTCCACGTTTGCTTGAAGACAGGTAACAACAGCTAAACTGAGGTGACCTTGCCATTGCCTTTTCCCTTTCTTCCCCTCAGCAAACCATGTGACATCTAGTTTGCAGAGTTTGTTAAAATTAGCTGTAGAAGAACTAATGCTTGCAGGAATTAATGAATTTGATTTGTTCCATAACCCGGCAAGATATTCTTAAATAAGATTAGGATTTTCTAGAGACCAGCTGTGTTTCGCTGTTTGTGCACCAAAGAGCCTGCTCCTCAGCGTGTGGTTTGACAGTACACTGATTATCTATATGGTGTATATTGCTCCTGCAAATGTCTACTAAAGTAGAGTATCCTAAACTGGTTTTGTGCGTTTTCATAGCAAGTAACAATTCCTGCTTTATTAAGCAGCTTGTGTGCTATAGCTCTGCCATTCACACTATATGAACTCTCTTGTGCACCATGTAGGATCTCTGTATGCTCCTTGTACTTAATACTCCTGCAGCTTTCACTGAGTAACTCGTGATGATTAATACAGGCTGAAATAGGTAGGCTAGTGAAGTTCTGTTGTAAGTTCTATCTTAAACAAAAGCAAACAAACAAAAGAAAACTTTACTATTGTTTAGGAACTTCTTCTGCTTTGAATTATGGCATTTATGATAACTTGTTTTAAATGGTAGCTCCTGCTTTATGGTAAGCTGTCATACTTAAGACTACTTTTGAGGATGGCTAGCCGTGATTAACTGAGCATGCTTACAGACTTCTTGCAATATTTGGGAGAGTTGGGTCATGTCTCTACTGTCATGCAAGATGTGGCTTTTTATGTCATACGGTCACTTCATACTGTTGTTACATCTTGTCTTTTTCTGTTGGTGCCATTGTCACTGCTTGTTTCACTAGCACTTTCTCTTAGCTTTCAGCTTGGTATTGGATGACTTTCTATTGCTGTTCTTGTGACTGTACTGGGAAGAAAGGGATTTACAAATGGTCTTTTTGATTCTAGCTTTTGGAAAAATATTACTTGCTACTTGTCAGTAAACTTTTTTGGGGGAAGAAGTATAAGTAGATATTCAACAGGATTGGAAAGTATTTCATGGAAAAACAGAAATACTCAAACTCAACATCTGAAAAAAAAAAAAAAAAGGATTTTTCTGGACAGAGTTGTTCTCACTATGGATTATTAATTATTTGCTAGCTATTTTTGTTTTCCTTTTGTGAATGCTTGCTGGTACTCTCAAAGAAGACACACTGCCCTCCGCACATTCATGACTAATGATCTGCTCCTGCATTTCTCTTCAGCTGTGTGAGCTCTCTGCCTTTAGTGAGATCTACTAATGTGATCAGGGCTGCAGATCAAATCCTAAGCTTTTAAGAAAAGTAAAATGACTGTATAATACTCGTAAGGGTGAATTGTAAGCTGCTTGCCTGTGACAAGTGTAGTGATGAATTTCCAAAAGCAGAGTAGTTTAGCACAAGTTGTCTGATATTCCTGTCATGGAATTAACTTGGTTTTGTATGTGTGTTAAATTTTAGGCATGTGACACAAGCGGACCTCAAGAGCTCTACGTTTTGGCTCCGAGCAAGTTTTGGTGCTACTGTCTTTGCAGTGTTGGGTTTTGCTATGTACAAAGCATTATTAAAGCAACGATGATCTGAGAAGAAACACATCTGGCCCTACCAAATTAAAAAAAAAAAACTTTTATGTACATTCTGAATGCTTTAAATTCTGCTAGAAATATTTATATATGCAGAGTTACTTTATTAATATTTGTAATTCATGCATAAGATTATTTTAAATTATAGCTCTAATTACAGTATTGCGTAATGTGTGGAAAAAAGAATTGCATCTTAACAGCCAGCTAAAATGGCTTAACTTGTGAGGCCAAAAGGGAATTTGTTGTAAATAACCTGTACATATTAAAGCAGTAAGACATTGCTTCCCAAAAAGCTATTCAAAATACTGTTCTTAGATGTTTCACCATGGTGACACAGTAGTGTATAGTTGAAATTCATTTTCGGTAGAGTAGGTTCAACTCAAGGATCATACTTCCTCAAAGATTGCTTTTTTATTTCACATTCATCTGAAGTTGCTACATCTTTTTGGACTATAAGCTATACCAGGCAGAATTTGTGATTTTTCATTCTTATCTGTTCTTTTTAACTGATGAACAAATTTCTCCACTAACTATGTATTTCAAGAAAAAGTCACTGTTGCTGTCCTGGCCTATGATTTTCTATGTTACATGACCAGTGACATATTTAGCAGTCTGATTTTTCTTTTAAAAAGGAAAAACATAAACTTCAAAAACTGCCAGATCAACTTCATATGCTGTGTGTAATTCGTGTTTTTTTCATTTTCCACCATGTTGTGTTTTATAACCCTTAAGAATCAGATGAGCAAATTTGTATATTATAAATGTTTATAATTTAAAAAGTGTTGCTGTTTAATTTCTCACATCTGTCAATCATACCTGTTGAAAGCTGTGTATAAGATAAAACTAAAATAGTACACAGTGCCTATTCTACTGTAGTATATTAGTTGCATGGATCACAGTGCATTCTGTAACTGGCTAGAATTACCTATAGACACAGCTTTTTTAACGATCAAGTAAATCAAACATTAATTCCTCATGACAAACCTATTTTTCCATTGCTGGCCTTTTCAAATATTTCAATAAAATAACTGTGTACTGTGTTTGTGTTTATATTTGTTTTTTCTCCCCCTTCCCACCTGAAAGGTGGTCCTTAGAAAACCTTGTCCTTTATCTGAGAGAATACTGTCAGTGCCTCCAGTTGTTGGAGCTTTAATGTCTTGGCTATGTAGTTTCTTTGATTTGTCTTATGGCTGTGCTGCCTACCTTAGAAGTTTATTTCTGATTTTTATCAGAAGACGAAAGTGACTTCTGTGATATTTTAAAGCAGAAACACAAATGCATAGTCCCATGAACTTTGTGTTTACTGTCAAGGACAAAATAGAGTGGAAGAAGAAAGCAAATAGTTCAGTGGGTTGTTTGGGAAAGGTGATGCCTGTCTATTACACTGACCTTCCAGAAAAGTGAGGCGAGAGGAGCTGAATGAGGAAGTTTAGCAACAGAAGATTAGAAATCTCCCAATCTGTAAACTATTACACTCTGTCTAGAAAATTACTAATTTTCCAAAAGTTTTTGAAGAGGGCTAATACTTCTCTGGGGAGGTGTTATGCTGTTATATAAAATCTTACTGTTTTCCCTGGGAAAGTGGTTATTGGAGACCTTCTCAGTATCCTCCTCCCACTAGGTAACTGGAGACCACAGAAATTAGATTACCCTGCATCAGCCTTCTCTTCAGACTGAACAAGACCTGTTCTCTCAGCTTCTCCATTTCTTGTTCCAACTCCCTACCCGTCTCAGTGGCCTTCTGCTAGTGGACTGACTCCAGTATGTCAATGTCTGTCTTTGTGCTGGGAAGCCTGAAACTGGACATACTACAGTATGTCTCACAGGTGCCAGTTATTGGATGTGGCTGTGGATAGTGCTTGTGGAAGGTTTGTCAGGTCGTTGAATAGTGTTTCCTACGCTTTTTCTGTAAGATGTCTTCTGACATCCGTGATGCAGAAAATAAATGCGTTAATATTATGTAGAGCTTTTGAACTGATGACCTGAGCAAGCGAATGTTTCCCTGTCCCTGAACTTTTACAGTGCTTCTCATGAGCTTGTGGTGCCACGCAGCAATGGCACGTGAAAGCTGAAAAGTGCACAATGTGTTCTCAAGAGCTGATAGAGCACTTGTTCTGAGGTTGTTTTTTTGTTTTGTTTAGGTACAACATACCTGCCTTGGTAGAGGGAGACAAGATTGTGATAGAAAATAAGAAGGAAGACCGCTGCGATAGTGTGACTTAATCTGCCGGGATCTCTGACTGCTCATCTGGGCCTGTTGATCTTTTAACGTCAAAGCAAGCAGGGAAGACTAGATATTTACATGCCTTGAGACTTTTTTGTTTATTTTCCTAATGGGAAATTCTAACTTAGTAGATCTTATTCCCACCACCACTCCCAACGCACTTCTGAAAGAGTATTTCCGAACTTCATTTCTCACAAATTTGTCTCAGAGTGCCAATGTACTGATGCTAAAGTGCCTTTTGAGGGACGGATGGCCCCGCAGCGCTGCCTGGCCCATCTCTGCGGTCGGAGTTCTGGGGAGGGTCTGTTACTTTAAACCAATCAGTGGCTGTTGGCTCCAGAACACTTCTGAATACCTGGTACCTGGATTTACAGTTAGGATTCCCGCTCACCTTCCCTAAGCACCCTCAGATAGAAAGCTCTTGAATGACACAGCTCATCATCCGTGCCAAGTACTAGGGTGTTGTAACTGCCATTCCAACGAGCGGCTTCTGTGTCG
>NW_009593476.1:0-743 GCF_000690535.1 Cariama cristata
CCGGCTCCAGAACCGCAAACGCCCGGGGACTGCCGCCGCACCTGCAGCCCCCGACCTGCAGTACCGCACGGTGGTCGCACGGTGGTGGCAGAGACCACCCCAAGCCCATCAAGCCCTCAGGTCGCCGCGGCCAGCTCCGACACCGAGTCGTCCACCCATTGCTCCCAAACAGGAGGGAAAGCTGTTGCTGGCCCTCAACATCTCTTGGCAGTCCCTTCACAGGCACACCGACACCGGAGTTCTGAGTTTAGTCCGGAAAATAACGTTTCCCAAATTTTCATCTATCTCCATTAGAGCCTTGCTCCAAAACTGGAAGCGTCCAGGGATTGCTCCCACGCAGAAGGCAACAGGAGGGAAAGCTGTTGCTGGCCCGCTCCCCTGGGCTCTCCTTCCACAGCCACACCAACACTGGGGCTCTGCCCTTGCTTACACACCTCACTGTTCCCACGCCATCTCCCACTCATTCACATGAAAACCCACTTCCAAAATTGAAAACGTCCAAAGATTTCTCCAATACCAAAGGTGCCAGGAGGGAAAGCTGTTGCTGAACCTCACCTTCCCTTGCAGCCATTTCACAGGCACACCAACACTGGAGGCTCTGCCTTTACTTACCTACATAACTTTTACCATACCATCTCCCACTCCTGTTAGAGCCCAGCTCCAAAACTGAAAACATCCAGGGATTGCTCCCACACAGAAGGTGGCAGATTATACGATGGAGGGTTTCCTAGGGGTCAAAACAG
>NW_009593477.1:0-16408 GCF_000690535.1 Cariama cristata
ATGATCACTTTTAAAAGCAGCCTCTAGAGCATGTAGCCTCTTCTGGAGGCTGAGTACTCCCTGCAAACAATCAAAGACCAAGCTGTGGCCCCTATCCTGTCCTAATGAGACAGATCACAGCCACCCTGAGGATGTCTTTTCCATTTCTACTCTTACAGAAATCATGTAGTAAGGACTGCTTTTAAAATTATTCTTCCTGGAAAAAAATGCTACAATATCAAGTTCCTGACAAATGTGCAGCCTGTTGAGTTCACAGAGTGGGTTCTTGGCTACTTCAGAAGCCTGGAAATGTTTGTGCTTTGCTGCTCAGAAATCTGCTGGGTGAAATGGTAATGCAGGATGCAGTCCGGTGTGAGCATGGATGTGGGGATCTGCTAGAAAAGACTAAAATCTCTGGACACATCCTTGCCTATACTCAAACCTCTTCTTTATAAAGTGTGAGAGGTCCTAAATAGTGTGCATTTATTCTTCCTGCAACAACTTTTTGCATTAATACCGCCCAATATTGATTGTTTGGTAGAATCAGTAGATGAGGAAGACTACACCCAAAACTCCCAATCTCTTGTGTGTGCCAGAAAGAGTTTAGGGCTGCCAGCTGCATGAAATACTGATTTAAGGAGAGAACTATAAAACATTTTTGTGGAAATAAGACCAAACCCAAATCTTAGTGATGAGCTATAATCAGGACGGCAAGGTCCTGGTGATGGAAAGGTCTGTTTAACTTTACAGCAATGGCACAACTTAATGAGACATAGTGGGACTGTCAGTTGGTATACGTAGAGGGAATTTAGGGGTATGAAGCTGGCTCACGCCAGCTGAGCATCTGCCTGTCTCTGGAGTACAACCTGCAAGCCGGGGAGAGGCAGCGAGTCGGTCTGAGCATGGGCAAACACAGCAAATACCAGTCGGGTGTTTTCTAGGTGTGAGGAAGGGTATGTCTGCAAGATGCTTAAAGCAAGGAGAAATTTCTAATATGTAATACCTGAAGTATATTTAGACAGTAAATAGATTGGGATTTTTTTCACTAATTAAGTGCTAACCTTTTTTATTTTTCTGAACTACTGTACAACAATATATGATTATATGACTAGTCATAATGAAAACGTTCTAATAATCTGAAAACTATTTTCTGAACCTGCTGATGTCTGATATGTATATTGCACCTCATCAGTCCTTTACATGCTTTGTTGTAGTTTTTAGTTACATGATGGGAATTAAAATTAGAGGTGTTTAAATTTGGAAAGCATTGACATTTTGGAATTTATTGTTATGTTATGCAAAACCAGTATTTCAGAAATTTCCTATGAAATTAGAAATCTATTTAAAAGTTGTCAGAAAACTTTTGTTTCAGACTTCATGAAGATACTGGCAATTGTTCATGTCATTTCAGTTTTATAGTTTACGTAATCCATTTTGAGAAAACATCAGCCGCCTTCATTTCAGCCACCAGGAGACACTTGCTGTACGGAGGTAATAAGGTGCTTTAGTTAATATAAAGCAAAAGCTGCCCAGAATGGTTTGAAAAATAAAGTACAGCTGATAGCATTGAAATGGTTATAATGGGCCATATTTTAGCCACAGAGTAAGCTGGAGGGAACTTGTGGAGGTCATTTAAGTCCGACATGTTAGCCCTGCTTTGGGCAGAATCACGGGTACCTCAGGTTTCTCAGCCCGCACTGATCAAGTATGAATATCTCCACAGCCTCTCTAGGCAGCCTTTTCCAATGTGTTCCGACTCCTATTGATGTTTTTTCCACCTTTGTACCCAATTGGCCTTTCTCTTGTTGCAGCTTGCAACCTTTGCCTCAAGCCTGTTGCTGTGCACCTCTATGGAGCATCTAGCTCTGGCTTCTTGAGATGCTACAGGTGATGGGAGCAGCTGGAGTGATGCTTCAAGGTGCCAGCAAGAAATATCAACTGGTACTCCTTAAGCGCAACAAACAGGAGGTCTTCCCTAGGGTAACATTTTGAATGAGATTTTCAGTTTCCAAAACTATCTTTACTTTTAAATTCTATTTAAAAAAAAAATTTATGAAGTGGAGTCTCAGCATTTCTGAGATTTTCCCTGGATTAAAAATAAGAATTTAAATATTTTTTTGAAACTTGTCATTTGTATGTTTGAAAAAAACCAAGTATTTTTTCAAGTTAGGTGCATGCTGTTTTTCTGCTAAGGGTGGTAAATGAGTGCAGGGCATCTTATTGTGCCTTTTTTTTATTCTTCACCTCCTTACCGAGGACAGCTGCAGCTACACCACAGAGCTAGACCAGTGCTAGCCCTGGGAGCAGAGCTGGATGGCTATACCCCAACAGAGCAGTGCTTGGCCAAAGTACTCCTCCTTTGAGGCAAGGCTATTGATACCAGTTATCAGTCAGGGCTAATTAGCTGGATCCAGCCTGATGTTAACGTGGCTGTAGTATTTCTGGCAGTTGGGCAGTATCTCTGCATAGCAGCATGCTTCGGGGTGCACGTGGCCTGTTCATAGGGAGCAGAGGTGTGTTTGAAATGGGGACACCTGAAGTTCTGTTAGAAGTTATGTATGTCCTGCACCAGGGATTCAGCTCTTTGGGGAAAGATTGCTGCTCCTGCAGAGCACAGCAGGGCTGAGGCTGGCTGGCAGTGCTGTAGGAGAGGGTGCTTTCCCTCCCAAATTCCTGTCCCAGAGCCAGGAATTGCCTTTTCTTCCCTGGCTGGCAGCTGGGCCTCATTCCTCTCCTCATCCCTCCACCAGCAGGAGCCACACGCTGCTCCTCTGCTTCTCATGCCAGAGATGCATGGGGAAACGCGCTGAGACAAAAGGGTTGGGCTGCGGCGCGAGGGGCATCGGGGCTGTCTGCGAGCGACTGGCACCGAAGGATGGAGGTGAGGGGGTCCAAGCCCAGACCAGAACCTGTAGGAGAAAGGTAGAGAGGGGGGAAATGTAAAATCTTTACCAGAGAGATTACTCTTGGTCAGACAGACATTGATGCAAGTTTCACTGGTGTTTTCAGTGAACTTCAGAAAGGCTTTTTGGCTTTCTGAATAAACAACTGGCTGTTCATTGTAAGCTATCGTTTTAAAAAGTAATATTGAGAGGTGTTCTCTGCATGACCCAAAAAAGTGAAAATATGTCCACTTTCAATGCAATAATGCCTGTTTCCACACAGAACGCTTCACTCTGGTTTAGGGAGGATCTTTAGAGCACATTTACATTCATGTTTCTGTCTAAGCATTGTGGTTTTGCCTGCAAAGAGATTTTTGTCCTCTTTTTGGCATGAATGGACCAGTTTATTCAGCTTCAAGCAATTTTGTTGAGCTGCTGCACAGGTTTGACTGTCTCTTCGGTCCTGCAGCATGGCTGTAAATCACTGTGAGATGCTACTAAAAGCATGTCAGCCGTGCAGAAAGCAAGTTCTGTGCAGAGACGGGGAGAGGAGTTTCTTTGATCACCCTGGCCCTCAAATCTGAACACTGCTTCAGCTGGGAGGCCACAGCCATAGGAGGGTGGAAGTTCAATTCCCTCCTTCCAGGGGATTGCTTGTGTAGCTGCTTCACAAATGTTCAATGTTAATTTATTAAAAATTTTACCTGCTGCAGTGCTGCATAATTTCGGATTCCACCGGAGATCCTAAATACCCTGTTAATTTATGTAAGAGCGAACTCAGTGCTGTTATGTTAATTTCAGAATGAAAACATGAATGGAAACATGAACCCTTGAGATCAGCCTGAGTCAGATGGGCAGTAAAAAGAGTATTTGATTTGTTCCAAGCCATTTTGTGATTTGGACTACATCTGGCACTGATGATATGATCCAAGACCTTATTAGTTTTGCCAGTGAATTAAATAGCCAGATTTAAAGAAATGAGTGTCCAAAGAGGAAAAATTGCTTGATAAGTGACTGATACCTAAGTGAACTAATTAGTAACTTAGTAGGGATTTGACATGTTATCTTCTTACATTTAGCAGGGGAAAGAAATAAGGCCAAATTCCCATGTAACCTTCAACTCGGTTACAACAGTTTCTCACTTAAGATTGCAGGTGGTGCTTTCATGTGCTGATTGTGTACTGTTTGCTTTCAGCCAGTCAAAACTCAGGTGTATTTATTGCATTTTTAGCAGGAAATAAACTTCACAGTGATGAGGCAGAACTCTTGACAAATACTTGAAACAGAGTCCTTCTAAGTTTCAAAATGTAACACATTGAAAAAGCTAGTTTTCCTTTTCTCTTCTGCAATTAGATGACCAGCAGAGCTGCAGAAACGTCCAGCAGAGCTGTTTTTTTTTTTTTTTTTAAGATTGTAGCTCCAGTCACATCCCACTGTTACCCTCACTGTTGTCTTTCAAACAACTGGCCTTTGCAACAGACCAGGAAAGACTATAAGGACAGAAGATGTGGAAGTGCAAATTTTTATTTGTGTGAGGAAATTAGGAAATGTCAAATGAATTTGACATTCAAATATCATTGTCTGTCAAACAAGTCTGACCTGTTTGCGTATAGAGGCAGATACCTTCTCCTCTGTTCCAGCCCCACCTTCCCCCTGCGATATGCAGGTCTCTGAATCTGCAACGCTGTGCCATGTGCTTCTGCAGACAGTGTCTAAACCCTAGCACTTAATACCTTTAAATGGTCAACCTACATATATTCTGTTCCCAGTTTCCACAAGATGTGCATTCCTTAGTGATGTGTTGTTTTTTTTTTCTTGATATACAACCTATTGACTTTCTTCCAGGTAGGTTTTAATTAGGTTGTTTGATAGCCAGGACTATTTTGCTTCAAGTACTTGAGCAGATGATTAGATTCTTTAAAGGTTAAAGAATCCTATTTGTTCTCTTCAACAACAGATTTAAATCTTTACACTTCTTTATATAACCAAGAGATGTTTTTCTAAAAAGCAGTCTGTGGAAAGCATCAATATTCACCAGGTGTGGAGCATGTGGTGAGTGCTTGGTTCTTTTAGATATCTGTAGATGCTCACATGGTTTATGTCACAAATTAAAGCATCAATATTGGCCTTTAAGTTTTCAGCCTGTCATTTTTAGAATGCCTAAAACAAATAAAAACAAGACAAGGAAACCTCTAAGTGTGAGAAGTTGGAGACCTATCTTATTTCTGGTTCAGCACTTGTGAAGACTTGTTTTCAACCAAGGAATTAACTGCTTGCTTTAAGGTCCCCTGCATTTCTCTTGGGCTTTTTGCAAGGAGAGATAGTGCTTGAGTGGAGTTGTTAGGCCAGTGGCTTGATGTTGATATCTGTGGCAGCATGTATTTTGCATTTTCTGCAAAGTCTTGAAAGTATGCTGAGCTCCTGAAGGAATCCAACATACCCCTTCTGTGCTTGTCTGCAGGAGCTCAGAATGAAAGCAGGCTTTGAGCAGCTGGAGGACAAACATCTGAAGCTTGTCAGTCAGTCAGGTCTAGATATTTTAATATATGGGGAAAAAATTAAATTAGAGATTGGGAAAAAAAGTTGGTTTTTAGCAAAATATTTCTACTCCTTTAGAGCAAAGACAGTGGCTGTTTATTTTGCAGTTCTGCTTTTTTCCTGGAAGAGGAGTACTTTGTGCATAGGACTTGGACTTGAGGGGAATCTTTGTCATGATAAGTCGTTAGTTCTTATCTAAAATCAAACTACTATACTTGATTCTACATATGTAATGCCTTGTTCTTAATATTGTAATGTATGGTTTCATTGGCCCAAAGAGCTAGAGAGCAGGAGTGAGGAGATGGTAAAAAGGTAGCTGTGTGAGTGCCTCTGTGCACACGTGGAGAGGGGAGCTCAGACAGAATTGGGGTATTATCTTATTACCTGTGGGATGTATGGATCTGTTCTGGAGCTTGCCAGAATTCTTTATTTATGAAGAAACGTCCTGGAAGAGCAAACTCAGCCCCCTCAACAGGACTGGGAATGGGCTGGAGCCAGGCCTGGGTTAGGGAAACGTTTTGAAAACCAAATCTGACTTTGCTACTAATTTATGCAGAACTAAGATGTGCTTGCTGCATCCCAGTGCTGGCACCACTGTGTGTAGGTACAGACTGCAGGTCTGTCTCCACAGTGACTGGGAGCTGCCAGCTGCTATCCCAAGGACTTTCATATTGGAGGGCTTTTGCTTGAAAAGTTTGCAAATTGCTGAAATGGCTGAGATACCATTTTCCTCAGGTGCTAAGCAGCACAATGACGTGGTTTATGTATTAGACCATGACTAAAAAGAGAGAGACATCTCTCATTAATGAGCTTGTAACAATAATGTATCTCTGTTTAAGCACAGAAAAATATATAAAAATTATGTGAGAATATAGTTCTAACAAAGGAGTCAATATGAGGAATTCCTTTTGACAAGAAAATTTTCAGTTTGAAAATTGTTCATAGTATTCCAAATACTGCTCACTATGTTGTACAGTGTTTAATAAGAAGCTGGGGCTTTAAAGCGTACTGAGAAGCGGAAACACTTCCTTACCTATGTGTTACATGCAACAGTTTTGAATTCTGACTTGAGGGAAAACACCCCAGATGGTTCTGGAAAGCCAGAACTTTGGCCTGCATTGCAGCCGGGAGGCAGATCAAGCAGCGGTAATATTTACACAGAACATTATTCAATATCCAGTTATGTAGAGTCTGTTAATCAGCTCTCGCACCCTTCTCTGCTGTTTCTGAACTAACCCGAATGCCTCCGTAGTCTATGCTTAACTAGACTTGTTTGGGCTCTAGATTTCTAGCCATCCCTAATCTGCCAAGCCCCCTTTTTAACTGGAGTGCTGTTCATGCTGAGTTGTCAACTGAGGAGATCTAGTAAAGATTTCTAAAGTTTGCATTGTAAGTGCTGCTTCTAGATACAGCTTATATTTGTAAGTGATGCTATCCTTATGCTATGGTACTACTCGCTGTAGTCCTATGTGTGTTTGTAGAAGGGCTATGCCTTGGAGGAAGCTGGAAGTGCTGAATGAGAACAGCATCCCAAGCAAGTGGTGGACACAACTGCTATGTCTTTGATCCCGGAAGAAATATGCTGGAGGTGCTCAAAACTGTCACAAATTCCTGAGGCAGGTCTTCAGAAAAAAAGATAAGTTGAAAACTGAGACATGTAGGAGATGAGTGGCACCTGAGGGTGGGAGTTAGGGAAGCCAAAGTACTGTTTTGGGTCTCAGATTAAAAAGCCTTTTTCCTATCTTCCGTTTATAAAGCCTGGGAAGCACTGTGGTGCATGAAGCATCCAATCTGCTGAGCTAACTGTAGAAAGGTATATAGTAGATAAATCTTATAGTATTCTTGCACATTCTGTAGGGGTATTAGTGTTGTTTGCCACAAAATGTTCATCCAGTCAGCACTACCATTTTATCTGTTTGTTTTCTTCTGGTAAATTGCTAAAAGAGGCTCAGAACAAATGGCTGTTGTGCAGGGAGCAACACAACGGATGGAGAAACAAATCTGTTTAGCCATTTCTGTAAATGCTAATGAGTTCAGCTAGATAATACTTTAGTTTTTAATTCAGATGTACTGTTATATGCTGGTTCCCTGAGCACTACTTTCACAAATTTTATCTGTCTTGGTAATAAAACAGACAGTAAAATGGGTGTTCTACCTGCTAAATTGATACAACTACTGGTGTAACAACTGAATTGCAGCAGGTACAAACAATGGTGCATGCTGGCAGGGCTACCCAAGCTTTATAACTCTCTCAGACACAGAGGCAAGATGCCAGAAAGCCAGTGGTTGCACCTAGTTCTACAGACTGTACATAAAATACCAGATACCCTCTTGTTATCTAAAATAGAAGCACAATAATGTAGTATAAAAGGATTATTGAAATTTGGCAGTGAAATAATCTAGGTTGGAAAACCTTTATTCATCCCTCTATATGCATAATTTTAAATGGAATCTAGATTCTGCTATGTTCCTCGTGTGAATCTCTGCAATGTCATCCTCCCCCTTGATTAGCCCTTTGTGCTGCAAAACCTCAACATTAGAAACAAATCAAAGTAAAGAGGACTAGGACACAATTCCCAAGTCTGTCTTTGTATAGACAAACTGTCTATATTCCTGCTATATTGACTATAATAAGTCAATATTCCTGCTAACTGTGGATATTTTGAAGCTTAATCATCCAGCCAAAGATGTCTACAGTCTTGCTGACAGCAGTAGGGTTGTAGAACAAGCAGCACTTTGAGATTCTCTGGTCTTTCCCTCTCTGCAAGGAAAAGATTGAGGTGACTTAAGTTAGCTGAATTTTTATTTATTTTTTTTTTTGTGAAAACTTATTCTATGAAAGGTAATGTCTTGGTCATTATAGATCCAGGCTGAAGTTGCCAAATTTTGATTCCAATTTAACGGAATTTTTCTGGAAGGGGAAGTTGTGAGCTGAGAGAAATGAATTTTCACTTGTAGCTATTCAGCAGTTTCAGCCTTTGGGTGGGAAGGGAAGCCTTGGGCTCCATTCCTGGCCCAGCCACTAAATCTCTGTTTTTGCTCAGGAGCAATGGGAGGAGGATGCATCATGGTGGGGCTCTCCCATGAGGCAGGTATGAGGCCTGCATTCCAGCAGAAAAAGCTGGCAGATGTCACGGCTGGCAGCATTATGGCAATGACTTCAGTAAAGGGCGGCCCTGGCCCTGTGGACTGCTGCACCTCTGGGCCACTTGAGTATACGTCTGCGTGTTTGGTCAGAGGGTGACAAGATCCCTCTGCGTGTGACCGAGTGTGTGTGGGGGCTGGTGGGCAAAGTCAGGCGTCTGCAAGGGAGGAGGGCTCAGAGGAGCGAGGAGACGGGGGCCATGGTCAGGGGAGAGGTCATGTCCACCCACATCAGTCCAAGCGCGTGGGGTGGTTAGTGGAGGGAGAAGTAGCCTCATGTTTTCCTCACAGCCCTACTGACCTCCTCTCTTCCCTTCCTGTCTGAATGTAACTATCGGTTTCTGTTGCGGTATTTCAATTGCATCTAGTATTCTCCATTTTGAACTGAATGAAAAATTAAATTCAATCCTAAATATTTTCTTTTGTTATTTCAGCAAGAAAAGAGAGATTTTTGGTTTGTTTTTTTTTTTTTTTTTTTTTTTTTTTTTTTTGTGGTATGTGGTTTGTTTTTTTTATTTTTGTGGCTTGATACATAGCAATTTCTTCCCTGCTTTCCCTCTTTCACACACTTAGTTCATGAACGTGCAAAGTAATTCTCTGTACATAAATACAAAACCTCTACAGCTCCACTTGCTTTCAGCTGGAGTGGTCTGCACCTCTGGAGAACTGGTGTGTTGTAGGTATCCCAGGCTGTAGCAATTCTCAAACAATTAGTGAATGCATATCACAGTGAGCCTTCACAGCCATTCCTCAGTCTCCCAACCCATAAAATGAAGATAAAGTATCATAAAGATGGAAAAGCATTTTTGACAGCTTTGGATAGACAGTACTAATAAATAACAGTGTTTCCTACCTTTATTTTTTCTGCTAACTAAATCAGAGGGACTTGTTTTCAATCTTACTGTTACCTAACTTTTTTTCCAGCCTTTTTTCCACTTCTCAACCATTTTAGTTTGAGTGTGGAAGAGGCAGGTAGAACATCCTGTTTAAAGTACTTTCAGAAGTGTATGAGAAATATCGTTGAAAATTATTAAAATGAAGGACACACATTGTATACCCAACTGCCAGGTCAAGGCCAGAGCTACTAGAAACTTTAACATAAATATTAATATAGCAGGCACTTTAATTAGCTGTGCCCTTCAATCACTAGTTGTTTGGCCCCTTGGTCTCCATCTTGAGCCTCCATAGAATAGGATGACCCTTGCTTGTCAAGTCAGATTTCATTCAATTTATCTAATTACTTTTGGGACCATTTTAATACATGCTCCACAGAGTGCTAAGATTGCCCAGCTCTGGCTCCATTCCTGGGCTCAAATCTGTAACACAGGATGCAAAATGCACTTCAGAACTTCATCTTAACATATGCACAGCCCATTTTAAGCTGCAGCTCTTATTAGCTCCTTGCTTCCAGTCAATGGAAATAGCTGGGACCAGCTGGACTTCATTTTTCTCCTGTTAATGCTTAGCCTTTTTATTTCTGTCTCCCTCCCTCCAAGGCTGCTTTTGCTCCAGAGTTAATGGGAGGAGAACTGAAAAAACTGAGAGTGTATCACTGAAGTATAACCTTTAGGGAGGTGCTGGTACTGGCAGAAAAACATTTTTGTAGATCTGATCTTGCTATGTGGGAGTGATTTCCCCAATGGGTAAGCTGCAGTCGCAGTCCCATTGATGGTCTTTTCCAGCTTGTGGATGCCTCAATGCTCTCTAGTAGCAGTGCACATTTCAACTTAAAAGAAAAAGAAGGTTATTCTTCGTACCTATCATGCAAATTCCTTAGTAGTAGTCCACAGACCTCAAACTCTCTGCAAATCACATATTAGAAGTCTCATCTCCTATAAAGTTAAATACTAGGACCTTATACAACCTTCAGCTTTAAAACACCATTCTCTTGATTTAGTTTTGTATGAAAACTGATTGGTATAATATGCCAAGTTGTAACTTAGATTAGAAAATTCTAATCTTCCTCCTTACACAAGGTTAGAGCTATTTTTAAGACAGGCCTAGTGTGACCGAAGTAGAAGTGGGAGGTGAAAGGTAGAGGTGAAGATAGTGGAAAGGTAAATGAGTTGGATTCACCACAAGGGTTAAAAAAATAAATCTTGAGATCAAAGGATGATGTCTAGTAGTACACATAATTTCTTTTTTAATCCAAAAGCTCTTGATTCTAAAAATAACTCATATTGGAAGGAGAACAATTTGCTTGTTATGAGGGGAAACAGGCCAGCTGGTTAACAGGACACGGCAATTCTAAACAGTCCTAATCAGCAGGGGAAGCAGAACATACTACTCAACTGAAGTTCAAGGGCAATTTAGAGATGCAGAAAATAATATCTATTACTCCAAAGAGAACATGGCTAAATTATAAGGGATTATAGCTTAAGTGTGTGGGGAGGGAAAAAAAAAATCCAACAGAGTTACTGGGACCTGGCTATAAGTAGTTGGAAGTTCATAGCTTTTGTTCGGGATCCTTTTGTTTCATTTAATGTTTTTAATGGTTTGTGTGAAATTTGAGGCCTTCAGCTGCACTGGGCAGTATCCATAAGTATAGTTTCATAAGTATGAGTACTTTTATATGTATTTACTGAGTACAGTGCACAGAGCATACTTGAATGTATGCATATTTTTGCATGAGCTTCGTATCTATTAAGACATGTCAACATTTGCTGAAGTAGTTCTGATATTACATTCTGCATTCAGACAGTCCCACAGGTCTTTCTAAGGGCAAAAGGGGAAGAAAAATGTGGTCCCTATAGAGAAATTATTGGATAGATGGATTGTCTTTTCTTCAGCTGAAATTTCTTGAGATACATAAGAACTGAATAAAGTTGGTCAAATGTTCTTTTAAATAAAAAGAAAGAATGGTTTCCTAGAAGTCTAGTTAGAAAAAAAAAAAAAATTAAAAAATAATCTGTTCTCTGTGGAAAAGTGTTGACTTTTTTTAAATTCAACAAACCAAGAGCTTTTTTTTTCTCCAAAAAACTAGAAATATTGCTGTGTTGTCTTATGAGGTACCTGAACTTCTGTGTTGCCCTCCTGTGAATCAGTGCCTCATCTCTTGTCAGCAGCTCTTGATGTACTGTGGTGTGAGAGTCTCCACGTGGAAGGTGCTGTCAGCTCAGTTAACAGGGAAGGCTAAAGAAAACAGACTTATTGGGGAGTTCAGTACATGAAAGATGAAGGAGACTAAGTATTTGAATTGATCACTGAAGCAATGTTTCCACACCACTTTTTTTTTTTTTAAGTCTGCAAATGTTAATTTTCAGAGTACAACTGAGAATGTTTTCTGAAAGATGAAAACCGAGTTCAAATGCCCAATGGTAAACTCATTTATGCTCCTATAAGAGCTGTGGTGAAACCTTCGGACCTTACTGAGAAGCAGGTTTGCTAGGGTCTGATGCAGTTTATTTATGAGAAGCTAGATCAGGCCTTTAATTAAAAGCTTTGAGCCTTTTCAGTGCTAAGGAGACCAGGTGCCTGTAAAAAAACCTTGCAATTTATGTCACGAATGCATGGCGCACAAAGGCAAGTTTTGCCTTCACTTCAAAGCTGCAAGTGAAACCATCAAATTCCAGGCACAAAAAGTTTAAAAATTGTCCATCTTCCTTTGCCATTTGTGGAGTGCTGCTAATACGATGGAATGGGCACGGGGAGACTTCCCTGTGCCAACTTGAACAAAAAGGTTTTGGCTGCCTTTCAGGCTGAAAATAGTAGGTGCTTACATTTTTAATCACAGAATGAGCAAGAGCTCACGTACACACATATACACATGCACACAACACACACACACTCTGACGTGTGAATGGGGGTCTGGAGGTTTGTTGTTGACAGCAGGAACACATTCAACAGTGGCTGCTGTCTGATTAAACAAAAGTAGGCTACAGCATGGCGAACAAATTGTGCTCTGAGTTTCTGATCTATCAGCAGCCTTGCCAAAATGCCAGCTAGCTGAAAAGGAGATTTCATTGTTTCTAATGAAACATGCTGTGCTTGCTTGTCCAGTGCGTGCTTTAGGAAGCAAATGCAACTGGACCCCTTTCATTTGCACTGCTCGCTCTGCGCTGCTGCTGCCGCCTCCTCCTCACACATTAAACAGCTGCATTAAATGCTTTCCCAGCAGCTTTATGTATAGCTTAATCTTTAAGTGTGGGGAAGTAACTGTTCTATCCTACAGATAAGATGTGCTGATTTCTGTGCCATTTGTGGTTACAGAAATGCTAATTTCTTGGGAAGGAAGAAATCTAAAAAGCAGCATTGTGTCCTCCTAAGTAGCCTGCATTATTATCTTAAAACAATTCCTTGCACACATAGACATGAATCTATGTGTATGGGCTTAATGTCTTAAGATTCCTGAGTAGCATAGGATGAGTACAGCAGATTATTGTTGGAATTTCTTTGTTGCCTAAATACAAATGAGATGGTGGCACTTTGTGCTACCATAAAGTACAACTCCCTGCAAAGAGACCTGTTGTAGACCAAGACTCTTATGCTTAATACAGTAGATGAGAATCTCGTTAATTGAAGTGATTCTTATTTAACTGTGGAGTGTATCAGATATCATAGAAAAGGCATGATCAGATCTCCCTGTGGCCTCCAGGCTCAGAGGACTAATTTCTAAACCCTGTAAATTCTAAGCAGGGAAGTAGATAAGGAGCAAGCATGCATGAACAGTGGATGATACCATAAGATCTTGCAAGCAGAGTCTGTCCCTGTATGTGCTCAACAACTGTGTCCTGGTTTCAGCTGGGATAGAGTTAATTTTCTGCTTAGTAGCTGATACAGAGTGTTTTGGATTTAGTGTGGGAATAATGTTGATAACACACTGATGTTTTAGTTGTTGCTAAGTAGTGCTTCTCCTAAGTTGAGGATTTTTCAGTTTCCCATGCTCTACAAGCAAGCAGGTGTACAAGAAGCTGGGAGGGAGCACAGCCAGGACAGCTGACCTAAACCAGCCAAAGGGATATTCCATACCACAGAACATCATGCCTAGTGTATAAACTGGGGGGAGTTGGCCGGGAGGGGTCCGATCACTGCTCAGGCATTGGTCAGCGAATGATGAGTAATTACATTGTGCATCACTTGTCTTTTGAATTTTATTCTTTTGTCATATTCCTTTCATTCTTCTTCTTCTTATTTTAATACTATTATTGTTAGTATTATAATTTATTTTACTTTTAATAATAAACTGTTCTTATCTTAACCCCTGAGTCTTTTTTTTTTTTTTGATTCTCCTCCCCATCCCACTGGGAGGCAGGGAGTGAGTGAGCGGCTGGGTGGGGCTTAGTTGCTGGCTGGGGTTAAACCATGACAAGGTGACATTTGAGGGGGATGATCAACAGTGACCAGAGAAGGATAGCAAGTACTTTCAGAGGTTTAGAAACCATGATCTGTGTGGAAAGCCTGGAAGAACTGAGGTTATCTAATCTAGAGAAATGAGTAACAGCCTTCAAGTAGGTTTAACATGGTACAAGTGCGGCGGAGGGGAAGGATCAGCACATGCCCGTGTCTGCTGCAGCACTGTGGCTAAAGCACAGCAAGGCGTTCTTGTACTAGACATTAAAGCTATTTTTCAAGCTATGAGATAGTCAAGTATTGGAATGGATTGTGTGTGGTCCCTGTCATTGGAGGTTTTACGAACAGCTTTAGAGTCCTGTAGAGAAATGAACTGATCATGCTGGAACGGAGGAAAGAGTATGGACTAAGTGTCCTCTTAAGAAGCTCCTAGTTGGGAATGGGGCTGTGATTTATACCTGGTGTTCATGTGATTGCCACAGCTATTGCTACCACAGCAAAAGAATCAGAGTCAATTGGCCTTCCCAGTTGTACCATAGATGTGTTGCCAAGTCAAAGAGCATCTTTAACACTTTTCTTCCGAAGAATAGCAAACGCTGCATGAAGTGACAGCCTGTGGCAGATGGTTGGTTTCTAGGGGTGACTACAGCAAAGATCAATCTCTGTCTTTACTGGAGGGGCTTTTAGAATTGCAAACAAATCAATTCCTAGTAAATGTTAGTGTTGTGGAAAATGTACATATTCAAGGGTCATCTTTTAGAATCGTTTTCCTCCAGCAGGTGGGTAAGAAACCTTCTGGTGCCTAGCTAAATTCACAGTGACAGCAAAATATAGCACTTTTCTAGCTATTCACTTTTGTGGCTGATTCTGACTTCAGCTGATGCTGTTGAAGAGTCTTCCTGTGGTTTGTTATATGACCAGGTAGACCTTATCAGGATATTTTTAAAGCAGTATGCTATTTTGTCAAAAGCAGTATATTCTTCAGAAATGTGTTAGTGTTAATAAGGTGGGAGAGATGAAAACTCTGACTTTTTTCTGGTGTTTTACAGTTGAGTAATGAAGTCACTGGCTTGAGATGTGAGACACCATTTATTGGGAATGAGCTGCTGAGAGACATGAACTTGTCTCAGCAACCTTACAGGCCAGTCTCCTAAGTAAATATCTTCCTCTAGGGTTTTCCTGTGGGTGAAAAAGGACATAAAAATACTTTCTGTTTCTGCAAAAGGCTATCAGGCTTTATTTTTTCCATTGAGGAGCAGGGGGTGGGGTGGAAAAAAAAGCTTGAAAATTACTGCAAAAGAAGAGTGACGTTTTCTGCTTAGCAATTTGTGAAGTACCTGAGGTGCTTGCTGCTTTCCCATGATGCTGTATTGCATTGTTCCCTATGCTTTGTTAGTGTGTTTCTTTGTCCTTTTCCCTTACTCAGGTCTGGACAGAGATGGTCTTTTAAGCTTCAGGGTTGTGCAAGGCATATAAAGTTACTGTTATTCTTTTCACAGTTTGCAAGTCAGATAGTTATCAGCCAGGAGAGTCTATATATAATGTAAATCAACACTTCACCTTAAGGAGAAGCTGATCATCCCTTTTATTCCTCTAGTAATTCATATCAGACAGTTGGCTCATCTTAACCAGATCTTAAACCTTTTCTAGACTCTCCCATTTCTATACTCTAGCCCCTGCTTTTCTATTACTGTTTAGAATTTATAGAATTGTTTAGGCTGGAAAGGACCTTTAAGATCATCTAGTCCAACCGTAAACCTAGCGCTGCCAAGCCCACCACTAAACCATGTCCCTAAGCACCACACCTACAAGTCTTTTAAATACCTCCAGGGATGGTGACTCCACCACTTCCCTGGGCAGCCTGTTCCAATGCTTGACAACTCCTTCAGTGAAGAAATTCCTCTTAATATCCAGTCTAAACCTCCCCTGGCACAACTTGAGGCCATTTCTTCTTGTCCTGTCACTGGTTACTTGGGAGAAGAGGCTGACCCCCACCTTGCTACAACCTCCTTGCAGGCAGTTGTAGAGAGCGATCAGGTCTCCCCCGAGCCTGTTCTTGGATTATAAACTCTTTAGGGTACTCTTGTTTATGCCGTAGGTGTGATGACCCCTTGGTTTGCAGCATGAGTATATCAGCTTCTACATTGTAACTTGGCTCAGATCCTGTGGGGATGGGAAAGGGACAGGGTTCCTCGTCCGCCCTCACCTTCCATCCCATGTGTGACTTTTATGTAGCAGGCTGTCAGAGTACCTGCTTCTAATGCTCCCATGGCTGGACTGAGTTGTAGTCTGGACTACATACTCCATGGTATACTTTTATTAACACATCCTAGACTCACATTTAATTAGGTTATATATCTTAATACAGTTTCTTCTTTTGTCTTTAAGAGATACTTGGTGGCTGTACAGTTGGGATGTCACTGTGGCACCTGCCACAGCTCAACAGTATACCTGAAACTGGAGGTGAGAAGATATAACAATCATGCCACACTTTGGCACAAAGGGCTTTCTGAACTCCCTCCTAAGCGAGAGTTTAGAGCCCTGCCCTTCTGCCTATATCAAGCAGAAATGTATCT
>NW_009593477.1:16507-22877 GCF_000690535.1 Cariama cristata
TTTTTTTTTTATGTAAAACTATTCAACCGTGTTGTAACTTGGAATCCTAAATAATATTCTTTGATTTATGGGTCTAGAGAGCTGGTGTTCCACACTGTGTTGTAGTGTACCGTCACAGGAAGGGTTTTATTATTTATTGTATTTCTTACTTACTGAATAAACATTAAAATCCAACAAAGGAAGTATTACTGTAGAGATAGGCAAGTGATGTTCACCATAAATGTATTGCCTGGAGGTCACCATTCAGGTCACCATTTTAATGTTAGTTTTTTCCTGACTTTAGGAATGAAAGATTATTTCAAGAAGCTTTTAAATTCATTTTCTTCATTTCTTTCTCTTATCACGTAGGACTAGTCTACACACAAGCTGGTACCAAGAGCATTAAAAGTATTTTGATGTTAAGTCTGCTTATAGATTGGTCTTTCCTCTTAACTTTGAAGTCTTGCCTATACAAAGAAAATTACTGCTGATGGCCTGTGAGCAATGTATGCAGTTGAGCTGATAATGAACATAACTTGTCTGCAAGTGTCAACCAGGATAAACCATCTTCTACTCCTTACAGGAATTGTGGCTGAAATACAGTTAAAACCAGAGATTTCTTAGCACAGACTTTACAAGCTTTGTTTTCTAACTTGAGGATGGTGTGCTTTTCCCATGAGTACTTGTCTTCTACTTCCTCTCATGCTGTTCGGAAAGTGTAATGGTCTCCAAAGCCCTTGGGTCTTTCCAGTGCTGCAAACACCACTGTGCAGACTGGGGCGGGAGGTGATGTTCCTGACTCTGCAGGCAGACATCCCACAGCTGATAAGAACCACATCCCCTTGAGACTGCATGCGCATTGCTTGGGTGATCCATTTTCTAAGGTTGCTCTGGCAGCCCAGGTATGCACGAACAAAAAAAATGGTTCTTTCTCGTTATACATATTTGGTTGCCTTGGCAACCAGAGAATAATTCATCTGAAATGCAACTCGGTAGGATAATTGATATATTTTGAGGAATGCCTACAGGCAATAATAGGGATTTGTCTGCCACCAACTGTTCTAGGCCTCAGAAAAAATAAAATTAGACTCTGAAACAGGAACAAGTGTGTTTTCTACAAGTCTGGATGTAAAGGTAATGCTGTCCTTCCTCATGCCTGTGAGGGATCCTCGATGGACTTCTCTGCAACTTCAGTACAGATCAAACTGCATCGATGATTTCTTTTGAATATTTATTTTGGACAAACCAAAGAGTTTAGAAAGCCTCTGAAGTAATGAGTTCCCACTGTTGTTTTGTTTCTTTGTTCTATGAATGAAATGCCTTGCAGCAATCTTGGAGGCTCCTGTACAGGAAATTCACACTGACACTGATGACCCATTATTATAGATACTAATGACTGACTATCAGGCATTAGGGCCCCTGGTTGATAAGCTGGCTCACTGTACGCTGGTCTCCATGGAGAGTTTATGAAACTTGATCATCCTGTACCTGACATTTACTTAAACCACCTCATGTTTTCAACACCTCATTAGCTTTCTTCCACCCCCTGTGCAGGACACAGTGTAAGACCCACTTCCCAGTGAATGAGAGGTTAAAATCTGCTTTCATCTCCTCCTGCGCAGAGGCTGACAGGAAGGGGTGTAAGAATGGCATGGGAAAACAGATGGGGAGAGTGCCTGTGGGAAGATTGAACAGATGACCCTGGGGTCCTGGGACTCGCTGGGTACATGCTGGAGCACAGCTCTATCTGACTTCATAGCTAGCTAATTTTCTTCGTGTAACGCTAACCTCTTGAGAGCAATATTTTTCTTACTAAGCTGTTCTCCCAGTGGACTTTGTTCTCTCACCTGACGCAGAGTCTGTCCCTCCATGACTGGTGCAAGGCCTCTTGCTGGGCAGTGACGGAATGTCTTATAGCTTCTCCCAGTAGTTTCTTCTGCTCCTAAACAAGAAATAAAGCTGGCATCTAACTTAAATGAAGAATGTTCAGCCTGGTTTTAAGTCTGTTTATGTGAATTCATCAGAAGCTTGACAGTTTAATAACATTTCTGGGATATAATATCAATTATCCCTGACATTTTATTAATTTCGCCTTTTTCATTCTTGATGTGGAATCAGATACCAAGAAAATTCTCCGTTCATTTTAAACTAGCTCTGAATCAGGTAGAGCTCAGAAAGATATCTGTATTCCTGGAGAGGGAAACTATAACTTCTCAGAGTTTCCCAGGAATATAAATTCCAGTGGCGATAGATCAGAAGGTCAATATGATTAGAAAAAGAAAATATTTGCTTTATTATAGCAAGGCACCAAATGGTGTCTGCTTTCACCTTGAGGACCCTAGAAGGAAAATGTTTCCAGAAAAAGAAAAGTTAAAGCCCTAATGAAAGCAGAAATACTTTTCATTCCCTCAAGACACTGTTTATTGTGTTAGTATACAATCCATCAACAGCAGTAAATAGACTCAATAAATAAGGTAGTCGTCTAACACTTGGAGATTTTGTGCTAAGGGAAATATGATTCTCTTTCTAGCACAAGACAAGATCTTTCTTTAGTCACAGAGGAGGGCAGACTGAATGGATAATGTCTGTTCTTGAATCCTTATAATAAAATTTGCAACTGGTCAGCCATTGAAAATCCTTCTAAATTTAGCTGTGCAGCGCTACAAACTACATGAGTCTGAAAACTCGTGACTTGTAGAATTCACAAGTAACTTTTCAAGCTATGTCAATAGGTTATATTCATTGGTTTATCAGTGAAAATGTTCAGTTCACTGGTTGAACAATTATGAGTTTATCAGTAAACAACAGTACTAAAAAAAGTATCTAAATTGAGGAATGCTAATACCAGAAAAATCTCCCAGACTAGTACAGAGGTAATAAAAATGCATAAATAATCTAACCAGTCTGAAACCAGAAAGGCTTATTGTGCAGATTAATTTTTTTAATTTGCATTATTTTGTTCACATTTTCCCTTCCCCATCAGTCAGCCAACTTTCAATAAAGAGAGGAATAACAGAGAAGTGGAAGAGGAACTAATAATAATAATAAATCAGGGCTGGATCTAGGCACTATTAAAATAATTAAAGAGAAGGTAACTCAATGATTGCATATACATATTTTTCCTAGGAAAAGGTATCTGGAGCTTTTCGACCTTGCTGACACAAGTAACAAGATCTGATGGCTGGAAGCTGAAGTGAAACAGATTCAGCCTTTAAATTAGATGTACTTCTTTAGCTGGGAAGGTAACAAAACAGTTGAACTGCTGTCCAAGGGAAGTCTGGAGTCACCAGACTTTACTATTTTTAAAATGGACTACACAGGGTTTAATTCAGGTTCTGGCAGACATCCTACAGCTGAGTACCTGCATAGGAAAAGTTGTCCGCTCTGGCCTGAGAGTCTCTGAAGTTGTGTTTCTGTCACTCTGAGAAGGAAACCAGGGGGAAGAACCATCTGCACTTCTCTCAACATCCTTCAACCCTTGTAGCTTCACAGTACAACTATCATCAAATCTCATCATTCAGACTTTCACACATTGCCTGCCTAGGTCTGGGGAAATGAGATTGACTTTTCCTCCTCATGTGCAATTGGCTTGGATGTACTCTGGAGTGAAGTTTCTTTCTTCATTTGAATTATTAGCGATTGCCTGGACTGTGGTGAGCACTAATGCAGTAGGTGGTGGCAGTGGGGGCTCACGGCTGCCTGCCTTGTCTTCTTCACACGTTCAGGGCCATGCAGAGCGTCAGACTTAGGGAAGTTTTCCTAGCTGGACTATCTGTGCCTCTTGATTTTTTCCTATTCTGCTACATCTTGGATGATTTACCTGTCAGATCATTGACTATATGTTACCTAAGCAATTCCTTCGAGGTTGCCACATGTTTTTTGGAGACGGGTTTGTGTTTTGTGTGGTGTGTTTTGTTTTGTTTTTTTTTTTTCTTTACCTGTATCACGCAAGACCTAAGCTGAAGATGCGTAGAATGATTGGGTTTAACTAAGGTTTCAGAGTTTAGTACAGGGTGTGTGTGTGAAACATTAAGCTGGGCGGGGGACAAGAGGCCAGATTAGACAGTCTAATTGTTCTCTACAGTCTTAGACTTCAGTAAGCTGTAAACGCTCTGTACAATATGCTTGTTTGAGCTGGGCTGCCAGGCAGGCAGATGGCCAGGCACTGCCGTCCATACAGCTCTTCTCTGTCTGACAGAGAAAGCCTCTACAAATGGAGTTTGCTCTGCTTTGAGCTGCTGTAACTGCTACAGGTAAGTCACTCACGGGGATGTGACCTTCATTTGTTCCTGTTGATTTTTTCCTTGATTTAAAATAGATAGAAGTGGCTGCCTCTTACTGCTGTTGAGTGACTCCCTGCTGGGGAAAGCCGAGAGACTTGGGAATAGCAATTCTAACAATTCTAGATGTTTTTCTAGAAGATGAGGTGATCTGGGAAGAGGGAAAGTGAGTGCTGGAGCTAGCGACTGTGACCACAAGGGGACAGAAAAGAAGCAAGATTTGCCATTATTTTTTCAGGCCCCAATTTTTTTTGCTGAAAAATTCTCTTGTGATCATCAGTTATTGCTCACAGCCATTGTATGGCAGGGTGGAGAGTGCTTGTTCTTAGCCTTGTAGACGAGGAGGGAGGAGACCTCTGACAAAGGCAGTGGTCAAGGGTAGTGCAAAGCAACATATATTTTCAAAGACCTTCTACCTATGTGAGTTTCAGACTGGATGCACAATAGTACATGAGAAAAAGTGATTCACTTCACCTCTTTAAAAGTTTGCTCTCAACATAGGGGAACTTGGTTCTTCTGGATGTGGTGGACTGTTATCCTAGCTTGTGTCTAATCTTGTAGACATAGGCGGAGTTTGATTTTATATTTCTGCTGGAAGAATGAGTAAATAAAGGGCCAATTTTAATTGTTGAAGTAATTTAATATCACTGTAGGCATATGCAGTGTCACAATCTAAAGTATCTTAACTTGTCCAGTCTCCACTCATAATCAGTGGGGAAGAATGAGCACCTTTAAGGCACAATTCATTTGTTTTACTTGAGAAATCTACTTTAGGATGATTTGTACACCAGAAACGTATGTGTCTTCCATTAACCATAAGAGAAATTTACTTAAGAAGCTCAGATGTGAGTGTCTATACTGTAAATAGCTGAATTTGATCAAGTGAAACCCCTCCTTGGTGATACAGGTACAGTCTGGAGTGCAATGCAGAGACAGTAAGGAGGGTGGTATTTCCACTGTCTATGCCTATACTTTTGATATAGCAATAGGAGCAGTTGTGGTATGTCTCTTGCCTCAATAAAAGTTATGTACCTTCCTGTTAAGCATCATGGTCGACCTGGCTGACTCTGGGACACAAAATACTTACTGGATATCTGCTGGAAATACAATACAGCAGAGAGGAAACAGTCTAGGAGGTTCCTGGAGTATGTGGAAGAGAACTTCCTGACGCAGCTGGTGAGTGAGGCAACTAGGGAAGGCGCCCACTGGACCTGTTGTTTATGAACAGAGAAGGACTTGTGAGTGATGTGATGGTTGGAGGCCATCTTGGGCATCGCAGTCCCGAAATGATGGAGTTTTAAATTCTCAGAGAAGTAAGGAGGGGGTCAGCAGACCTGACACCTTGGAGTTCTGGAGGGCAGGCTTTGCCCTGTTCAGAAGCCTGGTTGACAGAGTCCTTTTGGAGGTAGTCTCGAAGGGGAAAAGGGTACAGGAAGGCTGGATGTTCTTCAAAAAGGAAATCTTAAAGGCACAGGAGCAGGGCATTCACATGTGCCAAAAGACAAGCAGGTAGAGAAGACTGACCTGAGAGCTTTGTCTGGAACTCAGGAAAAAAAGGAGAGTTTATGACTTTTGGAAGCAGGGGCAGGCCACACAGGAGGACTACAAGGATGTTGTGAGATTATGCAGGGAGAAAATCAGAAGGGCCAAAGCCCAACTAGAACTTAACCTGGCTACTGCCATAAAAGACAATTTAAAATGTTTCTATAAATACATTAGCAACAAAAGGAGGTCTAAGGAGAATCTCCATCCTTTATTGGCTGCGAGATGAAACATAGTGACAAAGGATGAGGGAAAGGCTGAGGTACTTAATGCCTTCTTTGCCTCAGTCTTTAATAGGAAGACCAGTTGTTCTGTGGGTACCTGGCCCCCTGAACTGGAAGACAGGGACAGGGAGCAGAATGAAGGCCCCATAATCCAAGGGGAAATGGTTAGTGACCTGCTACACCACTCAGACATGCACAAGTCTATGGGGCCAGATGGGATCCACCCAAGGGTGCTTAGGGAGCTGGCAGAAGTGCTCACCAACCCACTTTCCATCATTTATCAGCAGTCCTGGCTAACTGGGGAGGTCTCAGCTGACTGGACACCTATCTACAAGAAGGTCTGGC
>NW_009593478.1:0-3264 GCF_000690535.1 Cariama cristata
GCTGCCACCCCGAAGGCTGTGCTTCCGTGCAGGCTCCCTCACCCGTGAGCCTGGCCTGCAGTGTCTCCCACTGATCTCCATCAACCCACACTCTGCAGCGGTGCAGCCGTGCTGATGGACCTGTATTGTTTTTCTCCCTTGCACCTGACCTCATATGCCCTTGGATGATCCCCTCTTGCTGCCTGTGATCCATTTTGCCTTAATCCCCAGAGAACTTGTTTTTATTTGGTGATACTCCTAAATAGGTGTGAACTCGTCCTTTGACTCCTAATTCAGAATCTTTCACAGCTCAAGTTTTGCCTCTCAGTTAGAAAAGTGCCCAAAAAGAAAAGGGAAAAGGCCTGCATTAGCACATCCCTCTGGGCTGTTTGGGAGAGAGAAAGGGGAGTAGCTTCTGTGGAGCAGTCTGTGCACCTCTGCATCCTCTTGCCAATGGTGGGCTCCTCTAACCTTATGTTTCTGCTTTTCTTTCTCTTCTCAAGAAAGAGAAATCCAAATCAAGTAGCAGCACTGCCCGAGAACCCAATGGCTTCCCAGCTGACACATCTGCCAACTCCTCTCTCCTCCTGGAGTTCCAAGGTGAGTCTGTCTGATCCTCCTTCAAGCTGGGGAAAGATTCTGAGGCCTTATAGAAGCTGGGATGTTGCTGGTTTGCATATGCTATGTGCACTGAGGAAAGCAGCGTATGTATTCAGTGCAGGGTTGTGCTGATACACTTTTGGACAGTCCCTGCTGAAACTGTTCATTTTTGCTCTCAGAAAGAATCTTAATTGGCTGTTTCTGGGATCTTCCTATAGGAAGCTTCATGGGGAATTGGAGGAGTAGGGGTTCCCATTCCCATTTTGCAGTCCCTGCTGGGGAGAGGTCGGTAGCTGCCTGCAGCTGAGCCTGCTGCTTCCAGCAGTGACTTGCATGGACCTTAGGATGAAAGGGCAGAGGACCTCCTTGACCTTGCTCTTGGTCCTGGAGTACTGCAGCCAGCTGCGAGCAAGCCAGGCTCTGTGGTGGAGCCGAGCAAGGCTCAGGGAGTGTATGGACTCACTGCTGGAGCAGAGCATATGCCTGTCTCCAGCCTCGCCACTTGCCTGTTGGTGTGGCCAAAGAAAATTGGGGAATCTGTTGGCACTTCCAGTAGCTGGAGTGAGAAGGTTAGCATTGCAGGTCTGCAGGTCGGGACCGCTTTACCTGGAAAAGATGTGTGCCAGGATTGGCTCCCCATCCAGAGGCAGGTGCTGAATGTTGCTCCTGGTGTTAGATTGCTGCTTCACAAACAGAAGAGGTACAAAACCCTGGTACACAGGCAAGAGATCTCCTGCCCTCGAATGCCTGGGGCCCTCGCAAGCTGCAGACGTGAGATTTGGCAGCGCAGCGCTTTGTATCACCCCTGTGCCTTCTGCTCTTTCTTTCTGAACAGCCCAGGGTCGCTCTCTGTCTGCTCAGACTCATTCCCCAGACAGAAGCACCTTCTCTCCCAGGGGCCAGTTGTGTATCTCATGCCAGCCATGTCCTGGTGGGGAGTCTTGTGCCTGGCAGCCCTTATGTCAATGGATGACAGTGAATCCCCTGTACTCTTAACTGCCTCTGACTGTGCTCTTCCTTCTTCCTAAGACCCCGGCTCTCAGGGCTGCCCTCGGCTGCCTGTGCCCCTGGGTCAAGGTGCTCTCTTCACTAGGTGCTGTTTCTGCAGATGAGAACAGCAACCAGAGCTCCCTGTCGGACGTCTACCAGCTCAAGGTGGATAGCAGCCCCAACTCCAGCCCCAGTCCCCAGCAGAGCGAGTCTATGAGTCCTGCCCACACATCCGACTTCCGCACGGACGACTCGCAGCCACCCACACTGGGGCAGGAGACACTGGAAGGTGGGTGCTGGCCTGGGAAGGGAGGAGGTGGACGGCTGGGCCTGGGGAAGGCCCTGCCGGAGCAGTTGCTTGTCCAATGGGTGACTGAGGCACTGCTGGAAGTGGACAGGGCAGCAGGGGCTTGTGTCTTCTGCTGGAGGTCTCCTCTCGTGGCTCAGCACTGAGCTGGGTACTGTCATACTCCTGGGTCGGCAGTTTTGTTAACCCTTATGTTCTCCCCAGAGCCCTCCCTGCCTTCCTCGGAAGTTGCAGACGAGCCTCCCACTCTCACAAAGGAAGAGCCAGTCCCCCTTGAGACTCAGGTAAGGGAAGGGGGATTGAAACCACATCTAAATGCGCACGGACCCAGCTTGGCCCTTTCACCCTCATTGCTGCCCCTTGTAGCAGAAACATCTCGATGGATGGACTTGCTCTGCTGTCCCAAAGTGCCCTCCAGGAGCTCCCCAAACTTCCCAAGCTGTTCCCTGGTTCAGTTCAGGTCCAGTGTGAAGAAAAGATGTGGAGGTGGAGTAAAACAACGATTTTAGCCGACTCCAAGGCTGAAGTGGATTCTCATTCCTCGTGTCCTGGGGCTTGCTCACAGATGAAAGCCCTGGGCATCCCCACAGTGTGATACAGCCTTGCCTAGATCCACGTGGCTTGGTGGGTGCGCTGAGCTCCTGTCACTGCCCTTGACCTCTGCCTCTGACTCTTGCAGGTAACTGAAGAGGAGGAGGACTCTGGTGCACCACCTCTGAAGAGATTTTGTGCCGATCAGAACTCTGTGTGCCACACGGCCTCGGAGAGCTAGCTTGCCCATCCCCGGGGAGAGCGCCTTCGCCAGTCCCTCGCAGAGCCGCCCGCCCTCCCCTGGGGGCCGGGGGTGCTTCCTTCCAGCCTGCCCCTTCCCCAGGGACGGGCACTCCCGCCACTTGCGATCCAGCCTGCCCTGCTCTGCCCTGCTCTCGGGGACAGGAGCCTCCCGCCGGCCAAGGCAGCCTGCGTTCCCCCAGGGTGGATGGGGCTGCCACCAGTACCTGCACGTTTGCCTGTATTTATTGGCTCCCTCTCTCCCTGCTGACCTGTCCTGTAGCATGAGGGTCTCTGGCGGGTGGTCTGCATGCACAGGGGGACTTGTCCATGGGGCTCCCTGCTCTCCATGGCCCCTGAGGCACTGGCAGACACCTTCTGGCTCCCTTGCCTGCCCTCCCCTAGGGCTGGGAATGGGAGAGCCACCTTCCACCTGCACAAAGTGATTTGTCCGCTCCCTTGTGAGTGTAGGCAGGAGGTGGAGAGGCGGTGGGGGGAGAGGCCAAATCCTGCCCTGCTGTGGCAGGGACCTGCTGGGACGCTGTGCAATAAGCTGCTAGTTTAAGCCATTAGTGTTGGGAGAGATGGGAACGCTCCCCCCGTGGAGGGCAGGTACC
>NW_009593479.1:0-14428 GCF_000690535.1 Cariama cristata
GCAAGGGTCCTGAAGCAGGTCCTGAACACTTCTGCTACTGCGGTGGGAAGGGTGCCCAGGGTTAACCCTGGCCCCAGGGGTGTCTGGAGGAAGAAACACGGAGCCTGGGCAGCCTCTCACCCCGCTCTCCAACCTCACACTCGAGTTACATACTCAATACTATATTAAATAAAACTTTTTTTTTTTAAAAAAAAAAGATTATATACATATCCTTTGCTTTCACCACGTTCTGCCCCAAATCCACAGCACGCTGCTGCCTCGCTGAGCTGCTCGAGCCCTGTGGGTTAAATGAAGTGTTGAAGAGCTCCAAGAGCTAGAAGAGATGTAACAGCCCCAAAGGCTCCGGGACGTGGGACCCAAGAGCTCCCGTAACGCTCGTGGCTCCGGGGCACGCGCGTGGCCCTTCTCACCGCACAGCGGTGCGACGGCTGTTCCTTATCGCACAGAGCCACAGGTTGGCTTCAAACCCAGGGCAAAAAAGGGGTCAGAAAGCCCAAGCCAGCGCTCTCCGCTTCATTTAATGACAACGGGTGGGAAAAACTGATGAAACCCACTGCCAGGTCACAGGGGCTTTGGGTTTTGTTGAGGGGCGAGAAGAAGAAAGTGGCAGCGGGGGCAGGATCTGTAATTTGACATACACTCCGAAACCAAACGTTCTAATGTACGAAGAGAAAACCCTCATTTCCTGTAAAACGGGAACTTTCTTCCCCTCCATCACCCTGCTTGCGCAAGCGCTCAAACTCATCGGGATTTCCCAAACGAATCTGACGACAAACTTCAGAAAAGGGTCTGTAAAACCAGCAGCCGCCGAACGGCACCGCAGGGACCAGGAAGGTGCTGTACGCTGGAAAACAGAAAAAAATGGGCGGTAAGAAGAGGTCAATTTTGTCCCTGAGCAAGGGTGACACATGGAGTCCTGCTCCGGGGCACAGGGGACGAAAAGCAGAGCTGGAGCTTCCCCAAAATGGGGAACTGGGGGAATAAAGGACAGGGTCTGGGCAGCAGCCGGTGAGCTGGGGGTAGGACGTGGTGCAGGCGAGGACGGTCCTGGCTCAGCTCACCCAGCGCCGGGCTCCGAGCTGAACGGGACCTCTTGGGAAGGAGAGCTTGGCACTGGGGCAAGGTCTTGTGGACACCAGCTGGGGGCTTGCTTTGCTTTTCCAGCAATTCTAGAAAACATCAGGCACAGCTCCCCAATCCCCTCTCAGCGCCTCTCCTCCCCCCAGCCCAAAAAGCGAGGAAGAGGATGAGGACAGGAACAGCTTCGGCACAGCCCTCACCTCCTGCAGCCAGGGCAGGAGGGATGAAAGGGGCAGAGCAAACCAGGAGCAGGAGATGAAAGTTATTCTCTGCAAGAGTTGCACCATTTAAAATGACCAAGAGAGACGTGGTGGCTGTTCAGCCTTCAGAAGATGGAGGCTGCGGGTGCTACGAGTTTGTATGGGCTCTGCAAGAGGTTTAGATGTGCTCAAAGAGCACATCTAGGGGGGTGAATCCAGAGAGCCAAAATCCCAGATCCCAGGAGGAGGGAGGGCACTAGTGGGAAGCAGTGATAGATACGTGGCCGCTCTGCTCTTCGTTTTCCACGTGTATTTGCTTCAGCCACAGCCGCCCTCGGCCAAGGTGGGAAGGCTGCTCTGAAATAAAATTTAACCAAAAAAATAAAAATTAAAAAAAAATAAAGGCAACAAGTTCTATTGAAGGTGTTCAAAGTAAACGCAAAGCCAGATTCCAAAGTTCTGTATTTTTCAAAATAAAGATCACACGTTGTTTAGAGACAATCTACACAAGAGTTACAAAAAATAGTCGCCCAGGCATAAGCATACACAGGTTTGTTAATTATACACATATGGTTACAAGTGTGCTTGCAAAAAAGTTCATTGGAAATATACACAAGGCTCTGTAAATGTACACCGTGTAGTGTTACAATTCTATATTCAAACAAGGAAAATTGACAGTATGTTACATTCACTTACAAGTAGACAAAATGCAAAATACAGTTCATCTTCTGTACAAAAAGGGAAGGTGATTCACACTTTACAAGGTGAAAAGGGACTCTGATTGTAAGGAAAACTAGGGGGTTCTGTACTTTTGCACTTTTTGTTTCTTACTGTCACAAAATAAGCAAAACATTACTTTTTAAGATTCAAAAAAACACTATTTTGAACTGAATCATTTTTGTATAACATTTAGAAAGGATCGCTACTGTTCAACTAGGTGACAAATAAAACCAAGCATTTATTTTTTTTTTTTCTTTAAACATTAACTAGGCTGTATAAAGAGAACATTTCCTTCAAAAGAAAAAATTTACTTCTGGTTGAAATTACAATTTACAATATACAACACTATATGCTACAACCATAAAAGGTGTGAATATACACTGAAATGCACAGGTTTTGCTAATTCTTTTTTTTTTTCTTACCAAAAAACGGGTTTATGTCGATTCAAACTTCTCCACATTTACATTACAGAGGTTTACAAATGTACAATTGTACAGTCAGAAGTATGTTCCACTACTAGGGTACATTATAGATACAGATCAGACATCAAAACAAGAAAATACTACAAATTTTTATATATGTAAAGTCTACACCAAGTATACACTATATATTTATAGAAGCAAGACCAAAGCCGAGTTGGATTTATTTTTTTTTTTTCTTTTTCCTCATGCTAAATAATCAAATTGTGTCTCTCAATGTTAACAGAACAAACTGAGTAGGCAGTAAACAAGTACATCCGCCCCCCCCAACCCCCTCGCTTTAAAAACTTTCTGGGTGCGTATGTTTTCTTCCCCCAAAAACGACACCTAAGCTACCTCCTTTAGCACGTTATACTCCACCCTCTAAAAAAAAAAAAGCAATTAAAAAGTTTCAAAAACTTAATCCTTTTTTTAAACGGAAGCTTTAGCAAGTTGAATTGGGTTTTTTAATATATTTATAAACAGCGTTAAATGCGTCGTTTGTGCCATTTAACTAAAATTCAAACTCTTGCTGACTCTTGACTAAAAGGAGAAAAAACAAGTATTTGCAAACAAGTTGCCTGCAAGGCAGAAGAATTAAAAACGGGGTTTTCTTTGTTTTCTTCAAACCAACCACCCTGAAAGTTTCCACATTTGGAATATAGATACAACAGTGAACAAAAAATGTGGCCTTCCATGTACATTTGATACCTATGTACAAGTATTCTATACACCAGTAAAACAGCAGGGCAATTAGTTAATTAAAAAAAATAATTAGTACATGTTATGCATAATAAAATTAAAGAAATTTACAAAGGCTTTTCTTTTTTTTTTTTGTCTTTTTTAGCAGTTGAGCAACCATAAAACATTTTCTAACTGTATATTGGAATAGTGTCGGTTGCTGGTTGTAGATGCCAGATGGCCAGTGAGCTCCTTGCCAGTTGGCTACCTCAGATGATACCGTTTGGTGGTCCACAAATGGGCCCTAGGTCCACCCCGTTCTTCATGTAGTATTTCTCCAGCTTGGCCAAAATGTGTTTGCCGTAGGTGTATTTACGGAGGGTGGCGATGTGAGGCCGGATCTAGGAGATAAAAGAAAAGGGAGTAAAACTTAGGAACCCAAATTACGGCCACGTCAATCCTGAGTGAGCTTCCATCAGAGTGCTGGCCACCAGCAGAAGACCACCAAAAAATGCCTGAACATTAAAGTGCTGTTTACTGTAATCACATCAATTACTGTGACTCAAGTTAATGTTCCGTAACTCACTGATGTGGGTTTTGGTTTTGGTTTTTTTTTGTTTGTTTGTTTTGGTTTTTTTTTTTTTTTTAGGAGGAACTTCTGGTCAAAGCAGGTGGCATCGTCTTGAGCTACGTTAGTGGAATCCAGTTGGATCTGAGCGTGTGGATGGACAAAAGGCTTTGTCTCAAGAGAGGAGGCTGGAAAGACACAACCCCTGGGTGCTTGTGTTTCCCAAGGGTGCCCTGACACTCTGTCCCCAGTCCGGGGACAAACACACCAAAGCAGAAAAGGCACCAGAAGGGTCTGGTGGAGCTGAGCAGTTTTTCCTGAACATGGGAGCAGGGGCTTCTGCCTCCTTCCAGGCTACAGCCTGACCTTCAAACCTGCTAAAAGCCTGGAAAAGCTGCCGGTACGAATCTCAGCAATATATTTGAAAGAGCTACTGGGAGAGGCAAGCAGTGTTCCTGGGCTGAACAGCAGTTTAATGTCTGAACCTGGCAATTAAAATATTCATTTTAAGCAGAGAAGAGGTCTGTGGAAGGAAACTTCACCCTCTCACACTCTATCAGAGTAAAAGTCACTGTCAACAGCACTGTAATTATTGCAGCCAGAGTAAAACCACCTTTGCTGCCAGAGCACCCCAACAAGGAAAGCTGTTTTCGCTGCAGTAACATCATTACGCTGCTGAAGTTCTCCTGGACAGTTTCAGAGGAAGGAGCAATTGCAATGAGCAATTAATTTTCATTACAAGATGAGAAATATCCCACACCACCAGCACGTTCCCTTCAATAACACAATTACAATGGACTTTTTACTCTACAAAGTGGAAGAGAAAATAACCAGAACACGACCTGCTGCACTCCCTGCTCCTCGAGAGGACACAGCACCATCACTTCCCTAAGCCAGGACTGACCATAAAACTCCCACGGGAAATCCATCCCAATCTCATCCTATGTCATCAGCTCAGCCTCCAGCGTTAAAATTCCTGTCTCACGTCAAGGATCCATCTTGTAATAATCATAAATGGATGTCTTGGCCCTCCCCACATCCCATTTCCAAGAAGGTCTGACTGCCGCTCGGAGCTTAAGGAGAAGTAAAGCTCCGCAGGTCCAACAGTTCGTTCTTTGTTCACTTTCATTTCTAAGACTTTTTTTTTTAACTGACAGAATTATTAAAATTACTTTTTAATTTTTTTTTTTTTTTAAAAAGTGCTGTTTTTAACAATAACACAAACCGCTTGTTTGTACTAATAGCAATTTTCACAATGCAAAACCGATTTTCCCAGGCTTTCATTCAGCTTGATAACATAGCTCAAATCTTCATATTCAGTCAGTCCTATTTAGCTGTCATCCCAGTTCTATTTTTGACAACCACACTGATAACCTAATTAGCATTTTATTCAAAAGACTTTGCTTGACAGGAAAAAGAACATGTCAGTAAAGATCATTCGTGTACACATATTTTGTTTTGTTTTTTTTAATATACGTATCTCTATACATAGATTAGCAAAGCTACAGGTCATTCTGCTATAGTTAAACTGCGTATATCCCTTGCTATACATTTTTATTTAATTATCTTTATAAATTCTTTTGGACTAATACAGATTTTGGTTTAAAAGAACTACTCTGAGTAATTCCTCAACCTATGAATTAAATTCCCTGAAGATTATTTCAGTTGCATGTATGTTGTCTATATACTGATCAACTGCCTTGTGTAGGTAAAAATCAGCTCCCTTACACAGACAATATCCACTTCTTTTTCAGAAAAAAAAAAAAAAAAAAACCACAAAAAACAAAAAAACCCAACAAACAAAAAACCACACTCGGTCCATTTTACTCAAGGATTCTTAAATACACTTGATTTCATCAGGATTTGAATACCTGGCACTCTTCACAGTTCCTCTTAAAAAATAAATAAATATGGGGTGTTCCAAGTCTGTGTTAATCAGTATTTTGTTTCTAATAAGAGGTCCAGGTGTAGCTGGCACTTTTCACAAAGTAACAGACCCTAAAACATGTGACTGAAGAAAATAATCTCAGTCCCACTACATATTTAAAAGCGTATTTTTCTCCATTCATTGTAATTATACAGACCTGCAAATGTGACCTTTCAAAGCAGGAAAATGAAGACATCACCCGACTTTTAGAGCTCCCTGCCCTTGGGGCAGGAGGCATATGCCTTAGGAGGTAGGACTGGCAGCAATGCATATTTAATTCCAAAATGTCTTCACTTTTGACAACTATTAAGCCTGAAACTGTTAGGCATTCTAACACTGCAGCATAATGCTAAAGCGTAGAAAGTCTCTCATCAAAACCGCATTCAAAACTGAGAAATAAGAATTTGATTAATGGCTCCAGGCTCAGCATCACGCCCCATTAGCACGGCGTTACCAGCCAAGCTGCCTGTCCTGATCCGGGCTGTAAAGCAGGGACATGAAGTGACAAGGCAGCGATGGCAGCCCTCAGAAAAGCAAGCAGGAGGTCCACGCTTGGGTTTTAGGCGTGTGGAGGTCTGGCTCGGCTCTACTGAGCGTATAAAACTGCTCTCCTCAGCGAAGGCTGTTCTCAGTGAGGGCAAGTGTGTCGTCATCGCCAGACTTTCCGAGGACCCTCACCAGGTACCAACCCGATGGCACGGCTGCAGTAAGTCTTGGAGGTTTTTAGCAGAGTTTGCTACGTCAGGAGTGCAGAACTAGGTTACTAGGTCAGAATAGATTGCCAGAAGCAACCAGCTAGTTTTAAGTCCAAATGACACCTCATTATTTCACATTTTCATATTTCAGCTACTACTGAAATACACAACTTTGAAATACCTCCGTCGTTAGGAAATTCTAACGGCAAAAGTAATCATCTCCGCTTTATTTTCTCTTCGCAACCAGTGTGGCGGTGACAAGCCTTACATCCTTATCAATCGACAGCAGCTGCTTACCTTGTGCATGACAATCTTCCGCTGAGCTGGTTCTGCCACATCAATCATCTTCTGTACCACGTAGTTGGCGTACTGATCTTTCATCATGGTGTATAAGGCACTGTGAGGGCCATCATTCATAGTGCACACCTCATCGATCAACATGGCACGCTCTGTACGGGAGGCATGAGTAACGCATTTCTCCACCACGTTGCTGTAACAATAAAAGAAGGATAATCTGTGAGCACACAACACCTCTACCAGGCTCTTCCTTCAACCTCGAGGAGATCTCTTACGCTTCTAGCAAGGGCGGATCATTTGGGAGATGTATGTGCTGGCACAGAAGTTCAGCAATGTGAAACAGAAGAGCAGTCCAAGGAACTTGAGATCTGAGTAGGAATTTGGGTAAAGGACCAGTTCAGGTTTTATTTCACCCAAATCTGTGTAACTCGACAATGATGCTGTATTTGAGATCAGCCTCTGTTCTCATAACACGCCCATTAGAGTCATTCTTTGTTTGATTTTCTCAATACTGGAGCTCGATGGGAACGAAGGTCCAAGGTTAGAACAACAGGGAAATGCTTATTCGGGAACGAAAGATCTTAGCAAAGGCAGAGAACTTCCAAAATTCCTGAATATATTAGATGACTAGTCTCTGCTCTCCGGAGAGCCAAGTTAAATTGGATATATGAAAGGGGATGGAGAATTTTGCTAGTCTTATCTTCTGCATCCCTGACTGAATCATAAAATCACCAAGTGGTTTGCCACAACTAGTGCTCAGCTCAGGGGACATCCTACACTAATTAATGCTCCATCTGGAACGAAGTTCAGAAAAAAAGAGCAAGGCAAGTCAGGGAGGAAGAACCCGAAATAACAACATTAAGACCACGCTCTTCTAATTCTTGTTAATCTTACACTTCCCTTGTGTCCAGAAGTATTAAAGCACTATTTTACTAATCATAAAAAGGAGGGAACATTGAGCCTTTGAAAAGCTCAGCTTTCACATTTAAATGGCTAGAAACACACACAAAAGGAATTTACAAATGTCGGAAGTATTACTTTGTCTTGACATCCATTAAGATACCCAGATTTGCCTCTACCCATGTGTAGCTCTGGAGCACCTGGACTAACAATCTTGGACTGCTGCAGCTTCCCTATGAGGCATGTGTCTCGAAAAGGACCACGAGACTTAGCGCATAAAAAGCCCAGATCCTTCTGTGAAAAGTGGGATGAAAAAGAATTGCCGCTACACTGATTTCCCAAGTTCCCTTGGGCTTGACACAGCATCCCAGGGGCACTGAAATGCTCTTATAGCATGTTACTACCCAAGGGATAGTGACCACTTAAAAAACACCAAAACAAAACAAAAAACCCACCACAGTAAAACTCTTGGTCAAGTTCTCAGGAACTTGGATGAGAGTTACTCTTCTACATCTTCATCCTCCTTTGTCACAAGTAAAAACTTACCTTGCCAGTTTATAAGCAGTTATAAATAGCATTCTGTTGTTAAGAAAAAAGTTTTTTTCACCTCCTTTCACCTACCTACACCCCACCCTTAAACTCTTCTGCAACTGTAGCATGTGTCCATGCTCCCACAGGGCGTGGAGACTTCAAGGAACAAATTCATACCTAGCAAATTTATGTTGACTCAACACGAGCACGTTGCCTCTAATTTCTGCTACAATCTTGCTCTTATCCTCAGGCCGACCATGTTCTAGCACATGCTGGATAACATAGTTCCCATACTGATCCTGTTTGAGAGACAGCAGAAGTGTGTGACAAAATGTGGACAGGAACCATTAATATCAAACTAGTTCCCAACGTGCATTAACACTTACAAACTTGAACTAAACACTAATTAAAATATCTACTGTACAAATCATGTATATACTTTCTACTTCTACAAAAACGTGCATCCTAGAGTTCCACCACGAGGTAAAATGTTGCATCTTTGTACCAATTATAAAACTCAAAACAATGTCCTTGAATATGAAATGTCAATACTCTGCTTATTTCAAGTTCCTTTGCTTCCTCCAGGTTCAAACATAACAGATCACATGTCCTGGAGGGCTGTGTCATGGTTCTAGCTATGGGAGACTGTCCTTATGCATGTTTGTATTCTGAACGTGTGTATATTCAGATCACAAGATACATATTCTCCCAGTTCACAATACCAGAGGCATGACCTGATGCCTCACTTCCATGCCCAACCTCTTCCTGCTTTCCACGTGCTAAATACATGAGCATATAGGACAGGGTTCATTTGTTGTTATACCCATCGTGCCCCAATATCAGAATCCTGGTAAAAAAAATGTTTTAAGAAGGACTGCAAGGAAGAGGAAAGGCAGCCAGAAAGGGGGTGTGCATAAAACCAACACATTTTAAGAACCCCAATTACTTGGCACTTTCTTTTCCTGGAAGTAACCAGCTCTTTGCATGAACTCCCTTTTAGACCTTACTTGCACTGTAACTTCTGCAGCAAAGCATTAGGACACGTGTTCACGCAATAGTTAGGATCCTTTTCAAAAAGGAAAGTAACTGCAACTTTGATACTTGCTGGATATTTGCACACAGCCAAAACAATTAGCAGTGACGCATTTCTTCTCTGCCGTGTTCCTTTCCCATTCCTCAGGAACGCAGTCCCTGTGTTCGCACGACCTCAGCAGCACTACAGCTGCAGTCCCAAATAGGCTGCCAGGAGCTTTTGCAATACAAAGCAGTAACCAAGGAACATCTCACAGCACCTGCGTTCCCCCTTCCCACACTGACCTGAACGAGCTGCTCGGTGTGTTGGTGAAGTTCCTCCAAGATGGGAAGGGTCTGCTCGGGAAGACAGTGCTCGAGGATCCTCTGGATCACACGACAGCCATATGGATGTGTAGACAAAGCAAAAACCTGCATCCAACAAAGACAGGCAAGCACAGGCAGCAACACATCTGTTAGTCTTTGTGAATCCTAGAAATCTTTCAGAATTAAATGAACACACGGTGGTTTTCCCTGGGCATGGCAGGTATGTCAGCTTGCAGCACGGGAGCTCCAGCTAGCATAAACTGAAACTGGAAACATCTGTTCCCCACTGCCACAGGACTAACTGGGTGATCACAGGCACATCACAGCCCTACCTGTGCTTCAGCTTCCCCATTCATGAAACGGGAAAACAAATGGGAAAGCCTCTTGATTAATAAAAAGAACACCAGGACAACCAAGCATTACTAGAAGCTGGGTTAAAACACTGTTTCAGAAGAGTAAATCCAGTATACTGTTTGCCACCTACGTATTTCAAGCTATGTAAGAAATAGTATGAACCAGAAAGGCTAAAAATGCTCAGCAAAGGATTTTCCTTAACTATTTGGACTTGTTTAAAAGCCTTAAGTGTGCTTAGGAGAAGTGACAACAAAGAACCTTCCTTCTCATTTCTAATGGATTACCAAATCTGTTGGTAAGAACACGACACATTTTATTACTGCTGCACAGTTTTCAGTCTAAAGCACAAAGTCCTATTTGGTTGATTAAAATTAACAAAAGTAGCAAATCCGTGCACTGAAGTTAAACTGAAAGTCTACACATTTTTAATAACTATTGAGTAAACCGTGCAGGAGAGCAGGACTTGAAGTGCAATTAACTGCAGAAAAATAGACTTGAGGTAGTAAGTTTAATCTTCTACATGAAAGTTCAGATGAAACTGGGATGGTTGGTCAAAGAAACGTCAGTGCCATCAACCAAGTTCCCAGAGGTATTTCTGCCTTGCTTAATTCCCCAGCAGAAGGTCCAAAGCTAAACTCGAACCAGCAAATCTGCTGAGCAAGTTTCCAGCTAGAATCCTGCTTGTTTTGACACAGCCAGGCAAGTTCTCACTTTCAAAGCTGTTCCAGGAGCAGCCAAACTAATAAAGCCTGGTTCCTGCTATAATAACCCCAGGCTATCCTCACATCCCTGTGGCAAAACCCTCAATACTTCAAAGTCCCCCTCCAAAGCCAATTAAGTTGGAAACGCCCAAACCAGTGCTTTTGTAATGGAAGACAAGCTGACTACAGGCAGAATAAAGCCAGCTACACAATTAATATCCAGGACATCTATTCAGGAGAGGATACCAAGGAGAAAAAAAAAAAACCAAACCTAACAGGAAAATGAAGCACAAGTAACTGCCCTTTTCTAGATGAAACTCATGTTTTTCCCCTGGTCTGAGACCCACGGGAAACAGCAGCCCTCTGAGCCATCTTCACAGACAGGGATCACAATGAAAGTTTACTATACCCATCACAAAACTCTGCTCACCACCTTTACTATGAAGATGGATTAGCAAGAGACTTGTTTCGCCCTCCATCAGTCAAAAAATATGTGATGTCCCAGGAAAACAAGGATGCTTTCTTGTGATATACCTGCACAAAAATGGTAACAGAAACATGACCAAAGAATTTCTAGGCTCCCCAACGTTGCTGCATAAACCCTTCGGTTGATACTTGCTAAAATTTAAAATTCAATATAGTTGAACAACTTACAGCCACTCTCATGCTATTCAAAGCAACATGTAAGAATACAAGGTATGAGAGTCGGTATCTTGGTCAAGGACTTACCTGTCCCTTAAATGCATCAATGATAAACTGCAGGGACTGAGGCTGCACACACTCAATACACTTCTGCACCACATGATTACCGTTCTGGTCTTTGACGCACTTCAGGACATGGCCATCCAACTCCCGTACCATCTCATTCTATTAGGAGGAAAGACAAACAGAAAGCACCACCAGGATTCATGGCTGATAAATGCAAAGTTTTTACCACTAAACGTGGTCAAGAACATGAAAGGTATGAAGGATGCACTGGGGTATTTCAAACTGGAAGTTCTCCAGTGGCCAACTGCCGAGACGAAGCTTGCTGTGCTACAGAAATCACCAAGAAAAATACTACTATGAAAGGAAGATGAAGCACTCCTTTCATTAAACATGAGTGTCCTCTTACAAGTTAAGTATCCAAATTTGAGAAATTTTACTGATCCATAGCTTTACTGTGCATCCCCCATTTGCCCCTCTGCTCCCCTCAAAGAGAAAGAAATCTAAAGTGCCCAAACTTCGCAAACTTTTTGGGTATCAGCTTCACAGGTCACTAAAATGGGGTCAGCACTGGGATAAGACCTTGCTAGTATTTTACATAGGCAAGGTAATACTGCATGATAATTAAGGAATTCGAGCAGATAAAGTTTAGATACAACTAATGTACCACACGTGCAGGCCAAAAGCTTCACAACCAGGAAAGAGAGAATGACAGTTTTAGGGAATTTAATGACACTACAAAACTGGATGAGTTCAGTTTTGCAACTGATAACAAAACCAGGCATTTCAGGAACAGAGAGTACTCAAAAATACCATTCTGGAGGAAGACAATGAGTAAATCCTCGGAGCAGCAGTGCTGGGGCTCGGGCACCACCCTGCTGACACACTACAGGAACAGCTTAGCTCAGGCTCAGCCTAAAGGGAATGCGCATTCCTAGAGCCTCTTTCAGTTTTTTAATTTAATAACCTACATTGAGATTCTTGTATTACGATTCCTAACACCTTTATTAGCTAGCTTGCCTAGTGTATTTTTCATATTAATTCATTGTTCATAAAACCCTAGAGGAACTGCTTTATTAATGAGCTTTGAGTGGGACTCTGGCTATCATCCACATCTCTCCAACGCCAGGCCTGGCTCGACAGGAACCAGGAGCTCCTCGTACATCTTGCTGCAGGAAAGCAGAACATTGACCCACATATCAAAGCGGTGATATCTCCGCAAATATTAAAGGCAAAATTCTGGCACTGCTTCCTTCAAGGCATTTAAAAATATCTTCTAATTCACCATCATTCTCAGTTTCCCCTACGTACATAATCTGATTTCAGGGAATCAACAGAGAACCAACATCATTACCGGTCAAGTGGAACAAGGGGATGACAACAAGACCCAAGAACGGTGTCACATACTTATCATGCACGTGAAACGTAACAAACATGCCATAAACCAAACCAAAAGTACACCAGCCACAAGGGGAACAGAAGGTCGCAGTTCAGGTCACCAAACGGCAAGGAACGTTAAACATCAAGAAGAAAGTTAAAATTGAAACTTACAATTACCTGCTGGTCTGGGGGAATAAACTCAAGGGCCTTCTGGATCACCCTACAGCCGTACATCTGCAGAGCCAGGGACAGAACATGCCCACGGATGCGTTCTGCCAAGGCTAACTTCTGTTCCAGGCTGCCAAACTGGGAAGATGAAAACCAATCACTACAAGCACAAAACCCTCAGTATGGCCAAGCGGCACAGCAACCCTCCCACGCCGTCACACTAAAGTGTTAAACAAGAAGGACTGTGCCTACTGAAAAGAAAGAAAATACCAACCACACCTCAATGGATGTGAACAGGCACAAGGCAGACGTCTGTTCTGTGTCTGTCAAACATGCCTGGCCCACGGGAAATAAATTCCAGAGTCAAAGGTGCTGGAGCCAGCAGGGTGACATGTACCAGTTCACTAACTCTTGACAGGGTTGATAGAAAATTACTGGAGAGAAGAACCACCAAGGCTTGGTGGAGAAGAAACAGGGCAGTTTCAAGGAGAGATGGGTGTCTGTCCAACCTCCTGGTATGAAAACACAACACCTTCTTCCAGCAGATGGATTCATTGGAAAAGTTTCTTTTTCGTTCCTAAATACATGAGTACTGACACCTCAGCACAGCATTCTTGAAAAGTCTTGTTGGACCTACATCTCCTGGATACGTTGCTATTTATTCCTACACTTTTGGCATCTCAAAGCAAAGTGTTACTTTTCAGATGAATCTTTACGAGTCCCACACCTCAGTCACCCCCACAGGAACGATGCAACAGCCCGTGGGGAGGAGATGACATCAGTGTTGACAGATATCCACCGTTTTACCCAAATAGCAGGGTTTCTATGAGCTCATCCAATACCTCGGGACAGCAGGCATCTGAATAAAACTTGCACGGGAATGCAGACTTACTTCAAAGAACTTCTGGATGACATAATTTCCAAATACATCGACCATCAACTGATAAGCTGCCTGGAGGATCTCGTTGAACACCAGCTGACGTTCTGCTGGGGTAGCACGCTCCAGTTTCAGCTGAATAAACCTGAAAAACAGGGTTGGTGTGATGCCACTGGCACGTACGCCCTCAACACATTCATTAATACAAATCCTTTCAAAAGTCCTATACACTAAGCTCTTGCAAAACAAATCTTTAAAACACAGTTGCCCTATCCAGCAATCTGAAACTTCAGGGTGGTTGCAGTCATGAGGTCCATGGCCACACGTCATTGTCGGTACCCCAAAAATCTCCTCGTTCCACATAAAGCAGATCTCAATAGACTAATACAGAAAGGTTTCACGTCCAGACGGCTCTTTAAAATGAGTTAAGCTATGCCAGTGGGACTAGCGGGCAAATTACAAAGCAAGCAAGCTCCTCTTTAGAGGAGGAACTCCTCCTATCCACATTTGTATCCAAACAATCTTTAAAAAGAAGGGTCAGAGTGTTACACCACTTGGCTTTTCACACCTCATTTTCCCTGTTCTGCCTCTTTGCTTCAGGTTGTGATGCAAATTGCGATGCTAACTCAAAGAGCAGCTGTCCCAAAAGCTTCCCATAGCACAAGGTTTTTAATCCCACCTGGATCCATGCTGGTCTTGAGAGAACTCCATAATGTGTCCAGCGATCTCCCTCAGCTGTAAATTAGGGTACCGGTTATTACGAAAGTCTTCAAGAAGCCTGCTTCGGCCAGAGGGCATAACATCAGACATCCCATAGCGCAAGCGAGATGAAGGGAAGAGCGTACTGC
>NW_009593479.1:14474-17460 GCF_000690535.1 Cariama cristata
CTTGGCTTCGGCTCCGGGAGCAGCAGAGATGAACCGGCCACTCCCATTTGTGAGCCCTCCTGCAAGTCATAAAAACAAGGGTATTCTGCAAGATGAAATCAAGTGGCCGAGGGATTAATTTACAACTCGTGTCTGCCATTTTACTTCTAATTACTCCTTTTCCACGGAGATGGGTTTCTGACACGGTTCAACTAGGAAGTATTCTCAATTAAGCTAAGTGAGCTGCCCCAAAAATGATTTAGATGGGGACATGTTCAAGCATCGTTCCTTAGCATAGTACCGTTGTACTGAGCTAGGAACAGCTATAGATTTCAGCAAAGAACAGACCGCAACAACTTCTGTTCCTCGCTCTGTGTCGAAACTGTCTACAACAGACAAACGTCAATACCACCACTTGCAACTTTTCTTTAACTTGCTGTTTCTAATTCCCTTAGCCTCCATCCTCCTCATTTTTTTTTTCCACCTATGCTGCTGCTGAGTGAAGGACTGATTTAAAAGAAGCTTACTGGGGGCGGGGGACAGACTTAAGATGAAATTAGATAAGGTAGCAAGAAGCAAGTATTAAAATTTTGGATATAAAAAACAATTTACCATTAAATACAGGTAAATGACAATAGATTTTAAACAATAAATGAATACTTTTAAAAATCCCGTGCATTCACAAATGCCCTAAAGATTTTCACCCAATTTCAGACAGCCGCTGAGTTACCCAATAACAGGTGTATGGGGAGTAAGTAATGATTTAGCATATAGCAACATTGCAACTGCAAGCTTTGACAGGAACCAACTTAAACCTTTAAACACTATTTCCTTGCCTATAATTTTTCAAAATTTGCTTCAGAGCTATGGCAGAGGACTCTTCCCTTTCTTGCAGGGCTCGGGATCCCTCTGCTGGTAAAAGACCGCAAGATGCCTTGAGCGAGTATGGTTTTTCCTGGGTGGGACAAAGTCCTCCCAAGAAAAATGTTCTTTATCACATGGGAACCTGCCACCTGAAAGATCAACGTGAAGCAGAGAGGGCAAACCACCTGAAACAAAAAAAAAAAGCTACAAGAAGTCTTTGCAAAGGAGGGAAGATCTTCAAGGCAAACATCGGTAGGGCTGTCTGCAAAAAGAACAGACCTTCTCCTGGCAGGCGTGCACATGACAGTGTCTGAAACAAAAATATTAAATCAAATTTTTAAAAAAGAGCCGAGTGAACTGCACTCCTCTACCATCACTGCCTGAAGGAAGTTCCCATGCAGGAAACACTAGATGAGAATTAAGTATCCGATCATGACCTAATTATGTTCCCCTGTCTATGAGCTGGGCAACCGTGTTCTGACTTCTCCAGAGCTGGTGCCAAACCTCCGCTCTCTCAAGAAGGAGACTTGAAAGCTTCTTGTTCACATCTCTTTCTCATGCTGCTTTGCTATCCTCTTCTCTACTCGACTTCTTAAATGAGCAAGAACTCCAAAAAGTGACCAAGTGATACTCCTTACTGCTGGAAGAACCAGGATATTCAAAGGAACACTAAATCACCTCTTAAGGAGAGGACACCTAACAGCAACAAGCTGAGCAATAGCATACTGACGTTTTCCATGGCATTCGAAGAGCCCAGAATTACCACCTGTTTCTTGAAAGCCTGAGGCAAGTAGGAGTCCTAGCATTAACCCACTGAATTGGAAAACTAGCTCCTGATCACCTGCAAAGGGCTGTAAGAGGAAAGGGTTTAGCACTCACACTGTTACCACCTATCCCTTATCTCTTAGTTAGGAGGGAAAGCAGAGTTTGTACAGAAAAAGCATTCTCTGTCAAGAGGTTTTCTGAGAAAAACCTTCTGATCTTTTTGGAGATGCAAAGTAAACCACAACTTACTCCACTTTTCTGCCTGTCTCTCTTTCTTCTGATGGAGATGCTGACTGCAGGTCTCCCCATGATGTTCAACATCATACTGGGAATTAAGAGACCATGTGGGGGACAGGTTTCCTAAATCAAGCAAGGACTTCTGAAATCCACCTGTCAACCACTAAAGGCCAGACACCTTGGAGCACCTCAAGCTCCTTTATGCCGATGTGTGGTTGGGAATACAGTGACTCTGCCAGATCTCAGACTTCAATGGGATCTTACCAATAACTACAATGACACAGCTCCTCGGACTCAAGAGCAGTACACGGAGCCTGGAAGTTCCCGAGTCTCTTAAGGACACTAGGGTAGCAAAAAAGGGGCAAAAATCCCAAAGAAGGCACAGGACTCCTGTAAGATATTGGCACTGATGGTTTCTCCTGCGTTCTCAGTCATAACAAACTTCAAAAGGGAGGTCTGCAAACCGTGTGGAGATGTCCTATCGTGCTAACACCATGCTGCCCTTGCAAAGCACTCTGCATCGACAGACGATGGCAAACCAATGCCGTACACAGTACATGGAGGTTGCATAGAAGTGACAGCTGTGGTGCGGTTCTGTTTCTGAACATCTTAAAAGTGTCGGTGACATGTCAGGAAAAAAATCTGTATCTGGGGAGGATAAAGAGCAGAGAGTCTATCCTGGGGACTCCAAGGCAGACATGTTCCTCAGACTCACACCGCAGCTGTAACAACTGAGTGTTTCCTATTTTGAAATGGTAAGTCATCTTCTCAGTGCTTGCTGGGACGCTTGAGACAGACGTTAACCTGAAAGAATTACTGATTTCGGGGGGGTGGTGTGGTGGGGTGGGGTGGTGTGGGAAACAACAAAAAAAAAAGAAAAGGCAAATGAAAGGACAAGTCAAAAAGGAAACACAGGGGAAGAAACACAAAGGCTGCTGTCTGAAAACAAAGCACTTCTTGAGCAAGCTTCCAGGGGACTTTTTTTAAGGCCCTCAAATTGCTCTGCCACGCAGGAGTTCCCGGTATGAGAAATGCTAGAACAATGGGAAAAAAAAGGAAGATGAAAAGATGGCTCTGTGAGAAAGGAGGTGGAGAAGACATCCCTGCTGTTCTCCCCTACACAGGGCTCAGACTACAGGGG
>NW_009593479.1:17526-18065 GCF_000690535.1 Cariama cristata
GCCCCTAGAGCCCCCCCCCCCCCGCCGCCCCGAGTGTCACTGCCCCAGCCTGTCACCCCACGCAGCCCAGTGCCAGGATATGCCACCAGCCCCCCAGGGAGATGCAGCCCTACAGCCCTCCCAGTTGGTCACAGCTAACTGGTTATCAACTGCCCAGTCAGTCGTTCCGAAAAAATCTCTGATAAATAAAATTCCCACATGCCTGTATCAGCTTCCTCACACCAATCCTGCCTTTTAAATTACAGACTGACTACAGTATGGAGCAGCTCTCTCCCAAGCAGCTCCTGCAAGAATATCTTAAATAAAAATAATTACTTATCCGCAGCAAATCCTGATCCCCAATTGCCAACTGGGAAAACCCAGAGCTTGGCACATTCAGTCCCAGGCTGCAGCACGAAAAGTGTTTCTGTTGGGACCACACCAGCTACATACACAAGGGCTGATAAAAACTGCTTGTGGGACTACGGGAACCGATGTGAAGTGTAACCTGGCCAAAATTAAATTTTAGAATTTTAAAAAAAAAAATATGTATTTAGTAA
>NW_009593480.1:0-2058 GCF_000690535.1 Cariama cristata
ACCTGCAGCTTACGGAAGGCAGCGAGGCTAAAAAAGTTACAGGGAGAATTGCGATAACCCCTTTGAGAGCAAAATAATTGGCGACTGAGGAGAAATATGGAAAATTAAAATAAAAAAAATACATATATTAACGAAAAAAAAAATGATATATTAACGAAACATTAACTCTCAACATGAGTTGACTTCCATGGGAACTGGGAGGGGGGGATGCACTGCTAAAAAAATCCGACCGTAAGGAAAAGAAAAGAAAATAAAAATGTTTTATCTCCGATCTCGTTCTGTGATAATGGTCTTAACGGAGTTTGGAAACGGCAAGGAAAAAAACGTGCGTGGTTTTTAAATGAAAGTCGCCTTCGCTCCAGAGGACTGGAGCTGAGATTTGGGGTATTTTATTATTTATTTGGGATATTTTATTATTTTGGGGTGTATTCTATTATTTTGGGGGTATTTTATAATGTGTTTGGGGTATTTTGTTGTTTATTTGGGGGTATTTTATTATTTCAGGGTTCTTTTGTTACTTCTTTGGGGGTATTTTATTAATTAAGGGGTGTATTTTATTATTTTGGGAGGTATTTTATATTTGGGAGCATCCCGGTTAGGGCTTGGGATGCTCCTAGCATCGTTGACTTCTCCTACCCGCCCCAGCGGGATTGCAGAGACTCCAAATGGGAAGGAAATGCAAAGAAATGGAATTCCCTACCCGGTATTTCACCGATATTCAGGAAAATGATGTCACTGTGATGTAACAGGGATTTAACCCAGCCCTCCGAAACGCTGAGATCGGCTGTGAGAGGCGAATTTGGGGGTAAATATTAAATACTGCGTGTGCGGAGGGAGGGAAGGTGCTGGGGGGGCTTTTTGGGTGCAAGCCCCTGTTTTCAGGACTTTTTTGGGTGCAAACCCCTGCTTGAAGGAGCTTTTTTGCTGCAGCCCCCTACCTGGATGGCTTTTTTGGGTGCAAAACCCCAATTTCAAGGACTTTTTTTACTGCAAACCGCTTTGGAGGAGCTGCTAAAGCAATATTGGGGGAGGATGAGGATGGGGCCAAAGCCTGGCTGCTTGGACAGGACACAGGGCTTATTTTGGGGGAAAAAGCCGGGATTCTAGGAGGAAGGAGGGAACCCGCCGGTGGCCACCTGCATGGGGTTTTGAGTGGGATTTAACCCTTTTTCCTTCCTTTGCCCAGCAAAATCCCCGTCTGTAATGCTTTTTTATTCTCGAGGATAATTAAAATAACGCAGGTTTTGATAAAATACTTACATTTTGCTTGCAAGAAATAAAAAAGAAATCTCAATTGTGGAGAAATTCATGTTACCCGGTGATGTCCCATGAGCAAAACCATCTCATTTTTTAAGCTTTTTTTTGGCTTTGATTTCAGCCCGGAGCAGGTGATGGAGGCGCAAACGCAGCTTGGGGTGGGTACCAGAGGAGCATCACCCGCATCCCTGGGCGCAGCATCCCTCTTTTGCAACCATTTTTTTACTCCCGATAGCTTCGTACAGGTGGGAAAAGTATTTATTCTTGCTGGTTTGGGGACCAAAAATGAAGTTTTCTCCACTTTCCCTCCCTCCTTTTCCATGCTGAGCGCTCGCCACCCCGCTGTCTGTTTTTCCTCGCCGAGGTTCAGTTCTAATTATGTTGATTTTCTCCAGCCCACCCCCCTCCTGGCAAGCTTATTAGGGGGAATATTTTTATTTATTATCATTTCGCCCAACTCCCGCCAGCATTTCCAATTACTCTCGCCGCTTCCTTGTAATTGTCTTTCCGTAATGGCTGCGAAACAATTGCGCTAAATGAGGTGGCTCCGGCAAGATGAGGGTTTCACTTCATTAAAGGCTAATGGATTCCCAGCTCCAGCTCTGTGGGCAAAAGGGAAAAAAAAAAAAGAGAGAAAAAAAGAAAAAAAAAAGATATTTAAACAACTTCTTTTATTTTATAACTTTTCCTGGTATAAAAGGGGGTTGGGTGTGGTTTTGGTGTTGGGCGTGTCTTGATGACCGTTATATTTGCAGCATCGCCGAAGGGTGCGTGGGTTTTCCCCGTATCCAGGCTTGAACC
>NW_009593480.1:2258-4028 GCF_000690535.1 Cariama cristata
ATATATAATAATAATATAATACATGCATATATTTATAAATAATTAACTATATCAGATAAGTCTCTATTACAGAAATACATATATTGCTTGATATAAGCAATATATTGATATGTAATGCTTGCTATATAGTGATATATATTGCTAAGAATGATTATATTGCGGTATATTATATAGCATAGATTATTTATAATAGTAATAATCATACTGCTATATATTGCTATATGTAGCGCTATATATGTGTGTATATATATCAATATAATGTATTTATTGCTGCGAAATACCCATTTCTGCTACCAAACGTATTAGTCCAGCAGCCAGGGGTAGAGGCAAAGTGGTTTTGGGTTTTGGTTCGAATTTGAAGGCTCGCTGCTCCTCAAGCAGATATTATTTCAGTGTTATTTTTATTGATAAAAACCTTGTATTTTTGAAATTTCTCCCATTTTCCCCATCCTTCCTCTGCTTTTTCCCCACTTTTGCTGGATACAGATGTGGTCCAGGTGCTGGGGTGGAGCTGGGATCCATCCTGGTACCGTGTAGAGTCAGGGATTAATTTTTTTGGCAATAAAAAAGAATCAATTCCCACCAGGACTTTATTTTTTATTTTTATTTTTCCTTTCAAAAAAATGGAAAAGCGAACCCTTGACTGTAGCGGGATGCTCGGGGCCAAAGCATCCCGACACAGACATCATTAGCAGAGGAATGGGGCTTCACAGCAAAGTAAAATTCAGCTGGAAACTCTTGGAAAACCTTTCCAAACCCAGAATTCCCAGTTAGGTGAAGTTCTCAGAGCCAGACCCACCACCAGAATCACCAAGTGTTTGGGTAGGTGTCTAAAAATGGGTAAAACCCGGGTTGAAACGGCTGTAGCGCTTTCGTAAGCATCGTGCCTGCCAAATCTGCAAAAAAATGTTATTTTTGGAAGCAAGGTGCAAGGGCCACCCCAAAATGGAGGGGAAAAATGCTTTAATCTGGGGATTGCTTATAGAAAAATGTGAATTATCGCCGTCGAGAGAGGAGGGGAAAAAGCCAAAAACTTGAGAAATGTTGGGGGTTTTTTGAGAAAAGAGCGGAAAAAAAATGGAAAACAACAGTGGAAAGGGTTAACGCTTACAGGAGGTGGGACAGATCTATTAGATATACATCGGCTATATTATATATATTCATTATATCCATCCATTGGATATATTATTATTAAATTATATCCATCCATTGGATCTATTATATTGGATGGATATATTGGATATAATACATATATTTGATATCCGTTGAATATATTGGATATATTACATTATATCCATGCATTAGATATATGTATCCATTGGATATATTATATCCATATAATATTATATCCATACTATTATAGCCATATAATATATCCATTGGATATATCGGTGTATGATGATGACGTACATAATATGATATAGCCAATCTATCAATCCAATATGTATCGTATGTATATTTTTTATATATATCCTCTCTATAGATCCTTTCCCCTCATATATCCTCTGTCTCTCTCACAGGTGGTTATATATAGAGAGACATTATATAAATATATCTTCATCCACATTGTTTAATTATATCCATGTAATAGATACAACAATCCAATAGTATATATATTGGATGGATTCAGTTGGATAATGTGCATGGATATATCCATCCCCATATATCTCTCTAATATATCTCTAATATATATCTCTAATATAGGTATAATAATAAAATAATCTATCTGTTGGATGGATATAATTGGATAAAGTGGATGAAGACATATAT
>NW_009593481.1:0-12092 GCF_000690535.1 Cariama cristata
AAATGCGGGACCCGGCACTGAGCATTATTGAATTTCATACCATTGGCGTCAGTTCATCGATCCAGCCTGTGCAGATCCCTCTGTAGACCCTTCCTGCCCTCCAGCAGATCAACATTCCCACCTAACTTGGTGTCATCTGCAAACTTGCTGAGGGTGCACTGGAGCCCCTTGTCCAGATCATTGATAAAGATGTTAAACAGAACTGGCACCAATACTGAGCCCTGAGGAACATCACTTGTGACCAGCCACCGACTGGATTTAACTCCATTCACCACCACTCTTTGGGCCTGGCCATTCAACAGGTTTTTTACCCAGTGTAGAGTACGCCAGTCGAAGCCATGAGCAGCCAGTTTCTGCAGGAGAATGCTGAAGGAAACAATGCCAAAGTCCTTGCTAAAGTCTAGGTAGGCAACATCCACAGCCTTTCCCTCATCCACTAAAAGAGGGTCATCTTGTCAGGGAAAGACATCAAGTTAGTCAAGCACAACCTGCCTTTCATAAAGCCATGCTGAATGGGCCTGATCACCTGGTTCTCTTGTATGTTGCCATGTACGTATATTTGTATATGCAGTGTATCAGCAGACATGCTGTGTCTGGGACCAAGATCTCAGTGGATGTGATGAGAGTCAACAGCTCCTCTGAGAGAAATCGGTAGTATCTCCTCTATAAATCTGGAGCAATTTGTCTCTGTCCATTCCTGCCTGAGGTGAAGTCTAGCTAAAAAAGATAGTGATAGAGCAGTGCTGGCAGAGCGTCCGGGGTACATATTTATGTGCTGAAAGAAAAGGTTCTAGGGAGGCCAGGTGCTCTCTTTGAAGCGTTATGTAGTTGCATTCCTCAGTGTAACCAACGTGTTCCTGTGCAGCAATTTCCAACTGGTGAAATGTTCCTAGAAGAAACATCCTCACCAGGTGCTCCAGGTCAGAGTAATCAATTGTATCTCAGCGGTGCAAAATAACTCTTTTGTTGACTTGCCATTCACTTGGTATATCCACAAGTACATTAAAGGTTTGTGTAAATAATGAAAGGTGTTTGCTGTTGAATGATGCTGGTGTTCCCATATTGCATTATATACTGTTCAATATTACTTTCATTCTCTGACTTGAGCCACAAGTAGGACAGCAAAATGTAGCACTTTGTTTGGGCATCTGGCTTTTTTAACTATATGATTCACAATACCTTGGAAGAACATTGTCTGAGGAAGACCAGCACTGCACTCTTGAAAAGGCATTGACTGCTCAGGAAATTAAATTTAAAATTAGTAGGGAAGCTAAAGTGACTTTACTTTGAGACATACAGTGAAGGAAACAAGCAGCAGCAGCTGGCTTCATTGAACAAGTGACACCAAGAAAAGGTAGGGAATTCTTCTTATTTACCTCTCCTGATAACTATCAGTTGGCTAGCATCATTGTGAAGAGCTGTGTTATTTAGCAGAAATGGAAAGCAAGGTGCCCTTTTTACCTTGTGGGGAAAATAGCATTAATTTATGGTACCTTGAACTGCTACCTGTTGATGCTTAAGGAAGTACTTATCTAAGGCATAGTACTTGCTGTTCTCAAGTTCAACAGTAGGTCACTTTCCCTTGTTGCTGGGCTTCAGTGCCCAGAAACTTCCTGGGTAAAGTGATGGGGATACTGGACGATGCAGGAGGGTCCTGAACTAATTCTGCAGTAAAGAGCGCAAAGCACAGGTGCCATCCCTGCCTCAAGCATGAGCAAAACTTTCTGGTTTTGTCCTATAAAATAAAAAAAAACCCAAAAGATAGTGAAATATAAAAGTTTTTTTTGTCCTTTTTGGAGATGTATAACTTGCAAGGAAAGGGAGTACCTTCCTATGAAAATTGCATTATGGGAATAATGCTGTACTTAGGAGTCATAAAAAGATTTAGCAAAAAATGCAACAAAGTCACAATCTTTCTCTTATAAAACAGCAGTAACACACATTATTTAATAGGCAGGAGACAATAATTGCAGTTTTGCTGGGTGAAGATGGTGTTAGTTGATTGTGACCATCTTCATAGCCTGAGAAGCAATGCCTTGATGTAATTTGGTCCTGTTGACAGAGATGAGGCTCTACTGACCATGCAAAATACTGAAATGAACAATAATATTTTCCTAAAGACAGGCAAAATATTTGCCAAGGTCTAATTCCATAAACTTCCACATAAAGAGGAAAAAAAACCCCACCAAGTTAAAACTCTGTTTGCCTCCAAGGACAAGACTAAAACTACCCAGAGCCTACCTCAGTTGGCTGCACTCCTGAGCAACAGCTGCATGACCGATTGAGACAAAACCAGCCAAAAAATGATACAATAAATCTGTGGCAATGAAGATTCCAGAAATGTGCAAGATGGATCTATCTAATTTAAGTTGCCATTTCCTTTAGGATTTATAGTAAGTCCTCAAATGTAGAACTTTGTATCTTCCATTTTAACACTGGGTACATCACTTTTCTGCAATTCTGCAGTATAAATTATTTCCAACAGAAGGATTTGAAGTGCTTCAGTTGGATAAACTGGTAAAATATGGCATACAGGACCACATGCATTTTTCTAAAAAAGTCTTTGTTTCTGTTTTCTGCTTCACTTCAGCATCATGAAAATTCACAAGCGTGTGGGCAGACTTAGACTGCTTTTTAGCCCTGTGCTTTTGATAAAAACTAAAGAGAGGGTTTGAGTAGAATATGTGAGGTTTACTTCAGTGAAGGTTTCTTCCTTTTCAGGCTTCCCTTATACCTGCTACAGCAGTTCTGTTATTTGCTTTTTCTCCACATGTGAGATTTGGATTGAATATAATGACTTTGCATAGATGTGGCAGGCATCTCTACTGCTTTTCAGCCTTTCTGATAAATCTGAAAGCAATATATCCTGCATGATATATGATTGTGTTGAAAAATGCTTAGGCTCCAAATGTCTGCCCTATGAGATTTTGGAATAACCCAGAGTGACAATGGGCTAAATTAACCTATAGTGAAACTTCATGGGCTATGAAGAAAAGGTAAGATGGATGAAATTTCCTTGAAAACTCCTGCTAAAATTATTACAATAAAGCAGTGTTATTTGGACGTATACTTTCACTATCTCTATTTTAGAAATAACACAAAAAATCAAACCAATGCAATTTATATCAAAGTGTTAATACAAAATTTCCAGCCACTTATAGCCTCTACCTAATATTTTTGTGTAAGTTATCTATATTATGGGAAGATGTCTTGTTTTAAAGATATTCTCTTTTCATTGGTATATACTTCCAGCAGACAGAGAAATGAGAGTGTTTTTTCTGAGCACAAGTATTTTTTGGATCTGCACTGGAAGGAGCTCAAACTATAGAGTTCCTTTCTACTCTCTTCCATAATTGAATCCAAACCTGGCTATGGGTTCACAGAGCCAAATGGTTCAAGCCAGCTGTGTCCACTCTGTTCCTTGCCTCTGATATCCACACTGTGTTTTGACAGGAGCATGTCACACAAGCCTGCTGTCCCACACAGCTATGCTACCACTTCTTGGCAGGCCCTTCTGCCATGCACACCATTTGCATGGGTAGTCCTTGCAAGCCTCATGACTCTTCCCTAAATTTGCCGTACAAGCAAGCTGCTTTGTCCTAATGGCAAAGACCTGTCTCAGAGGCACTCATCCCTGGGGGGTGAGGAAGTGGATGGCTGAAAATTTCCTTAACCCTTACTCTAGCCTAGTTCCCGTGGCACTGGAGTTTTCTGGCTGGAAGGTGCTTACTCCTTTTGCCAGCCTTACACCACACCACACATGCAATGGGCCTGCTTCCTGAGAATGGTAATCACTATGGCCGGTGTAGCAGCAAGACACACCACAAACTCAGGTAATAGTACATGTTTCTTTGTGGTCCCACACGTGATCTTCTGCATTTACTCATTTTGTTCTTTCACAGGAAACTATTCTGTCTTCTTGCTGCTTCCTAGGAGTCAGGAATTTTCCTTTCTCTCCCTTGCCACCATCAGTCTTTTCCGTTCTCTTGCTTTCCTGTAATGTCCTCAAAAAAATACCTCATTCCCTTTCCTTGTAGTTTTTGGACTAAACACAGTTTATGGAATATGATCAGTACAGATACTGTTTGCTCTCAAATAACATATTCCTTACATAAGGGAAGGGGTATACATAAGCATGTAATGGAATCACTTTCCTTCAAATTAAAAATGTCTTTTAAAATGTATTTTACTTTGTGACTAGAATAATACAGTTCGCAGTTGGTGAAATGTCATTGATTTTATTTTAGTTCTACCAGATTGTGAAAAGATCCCTTCAATAATTATATTGTTCTTGAAAGTACTTAAATAACATTTTTCTCAATGATTTTTTGGAAGTGTTTTTCCTCCTCTTCCCCATTGTATTATAAAAGAAGCAGATGAGTAATTATGTAACATAATTGTGATGAAACTGTACTAGAGCTAATGAGACATTTAGCAATATTTTTGCCATTTAATCTATTGCATTTACTCTTGTTCTCAAAAATCTCAAATTAAAAACAAACTCATGGCCAGTTTTCTGTGAAATTTTAAAACAAAATGCACTCCTACACAAATTAACATAGCATCTGCTGTCACTTAATTGAAAATAATTATGCAATCTTCAGAATTCAAAATGTAAGTTGCTGGTAACCAGGAAGATACTGGCAATACTCTTTAATATTGGACATCTAGATTGAAACATTATGAATGGTTTTATTTTCCTCAGTGTTTGTCTACATTGTAGATGACAGCTTCATATAGACCTACTGGACACCAACTCGCCAGGGCATCAGAGAGGTAAGAACTTCTTGGTAGAAAAATGAAGGCCGTGTGAAACACCAAGTTGTCCCAGTTAGATGCTCCTGGAACTTGCACTTAATAAAGCTATCTTGGGTATCTCTACATACCATTTGATATAGTGTGACTGTTTTGACAGGAGGCAGAATCAATAACAAAATGGGTAATTGATTTCCTTGGTTACTGCTGTCCACTATTCCTGAACTCCTGGACTTCTGGAGCAATATAGGAGTACTCTGGATATTTACTTCCCCACACTGCAAATGCAGATTAATAAAGGCACAGCACAGCTCTTCTATCCAGTGTTTTTGCAGGGCAGCATTCTCATTTTGCTGTTAATTGAGAGTCTGAAAGCAAATGGCTACTGAATTCCCTGATGAAATATGGTCTCAGGTGGGGAATGGTTAGTTAACTGGCAAGCTTTACAATCCCTTGATCATTGAGCTGTCTAGATTTGTAAGCAAAAACTGGATGCAGGCACACATGGGCATAGCCTTCTGCAAAGCATCCTCTGCACTGGACTGTTGAAACTTTATCTGTGGTGGCAAAAAGCTTCCGCGATGGCTCATGCTGCCCTCACTCCTCCTGCATGGATTTGTTTACAAGGAAGATAGTCTGTAAATGCTCTTAGAAGTGAACAGCCTGAAAGAGAGATGCCATGAAGGAACCAGTGTGTCCAGTACCAGAGAGAACTGCTGAATTGTAGCAGCCCTCTAGCCATCCAACGTTGAGCCCAGCAAATGGCCACCAAGATGATTAGAGGCATGGAGCAAATGACACACAAGGAGAGCTGACTGAACAGGTTTTCTTCAACCTGAAGAAGAGAAAGGGATGATCTAATTAATCTAATCCAAATATCACTATAAACACCCACTAGAGAACACAGCCAGACTCTCAATTCATAGGAACAATGAAAGGACAAGAAGCAACAGAAACAAATTGCACCAAGGAAATTTCCAATAAGATAGAAGGAGAAAAATTCTTCACCATGAGACTGAATCAGCACTGTTACAAGCAGCTCAGAAGGGTTCTGGAACCTCAGTCCTTGGATATACTCAGAATTTGACTGCCCTGAGCAACATAATGTAACTACAGAGGACCCTGCTTTGAGCAGTGGAGTTGAACCAGATGACCTAAATTATTCAGTTATTCTAAAAAAATTCCAGCACTAACCTATTGTCTAGAATAGCAGTGAGATCCCTACCACAAGGCTCTGAGGACAACTTGTAAAGCCAGAGATGTACTTCAAAAATTTGAAACACTTGGAAAAGAAAGCTTGAGGAGGAACGTTTGCATACAGAGAGAACAAGATTCAAAAGAAAGAATAGTGGACCCTCTTAAAGCCACTGTCTAATTCCAGCAATAGCAACTCTGACATCCTGCTAATTTACACTGTATTTAGCCCTGATGAGGCAGCAACACTGGATACAAAGCAGGAGGGGACCAGCTCTTAAGGCACTGGCAACTTTCAAATTTCGTAGGGTTTTAAAACTCTCAACACTTTAATGGAGAACTGGCAGATTTTGACAAGGCAAAAGAAGAGCCCAGTGAGCGAATGAACTGGGAACTCTGTTACACTTTCCTTTCACTATGTTTTTCCCCTTAGTACTCTTTTCATTGTTGTTCATGACTCTTCGCGTTTCTCTTGACTATTACTTTCTCTGATGCTTCATCCAATGACATACATCCATTTCTTCTAGGGCGTTACACTTGGGTCTGTGAGAAGATAAGGAGTAAATACACATGGTACTTCTGTTGATTTCAGGGTCCTTCTGCCTGCATCCATCTTCTCTGTTCCCTTTGCTGCTGTGTAGAGTATAAAGGAACATCTGATTATATTCTTTATGCTTAGATACCTCTCTTAACTTGATTTAACTGAATAATCAAATAGAATTGAGATATTTCTATTTCTAGTGTGGCACTTTGGGGTTAAAGCTTTCATGACATTTCTTATATATACAGTAGACACCATCAGTGTCTTTGCATAAAAGCTGAGATAATATGCCTTAAAGACAGGGGGATTCTAAAAGGAAGGAAAATGCTAAGCAGATTTCGAAAAGATAGAGTATTAGCTGATTTCTTAGTAATCTTGACTGGAACAATGGAAAAATTAATGCAACACTGTTTACTGTCATGTTTTCTGTACAACACACATGGAAGAAAGGTGGTGGATGCTGAAGATAAGGAATTTTAGTTTAACAGAGCTCCGGATTCTTACTGTGTTCTTGGACAAGGTGGAGTAGCTCAATGAACAAGATCAGACTATCTCTGCCAGTACAGATTGCACATCTAACCTACAGGGAAAGCCAGTGCAGATTTTCAATTTCACATGAAAAATCCAATCTGATTAATTCCTCCTATCTTAGGGTGGCGAAACAATATTACCAGGCTGTGGTAGTTTTGTGTCAGTTGCTTTGATTCCGTGGGAAACCATGTAGGAACTGGATGAACAGAAACGTAATACATTGAGAACTGGATTATGAATCTAATGAATACTCATTAGTTAAAATTAAAAATACAAACATATATTTCCCTTTCAACTACAAACTCTTCCTACAGGGTACAGAAATCTATAACTTTAATCTGCAAGTACTTCAGATACAATATTGGGTTGCAAAGTACTACTAAGAAGGCAACAGTATGTTCCATATACTAAGGCAAGTTTTCTTCAGATGAAAAATCTGATCAGTAGAGTTGAAAACAGAATCTGTCTCTGATAATCTTGTCTAAGAGTAGAGAGGGAGCACATCACACATGAATATCACATAGGTCTTTGGCAATATTTTCCTGGTGAGTCTCATCATGGAGGAAAGTTGGGTCTCCTACTGTTTTACAGGAAGAACAGACTGCTTTTCTCCCTCAGAGATTGCTAGAGCACTAGGACATTTTCAGTGCTTAGAAACAATTCTAGTTTACTTCCCAAACATCACATAAGCCATTAACTGTTACTCAAACAGTAAATTCATAAATGCATGAAAGCACTTTGGAATAATAATATATGTATATTGAGAAGCAACTGTGTCATCCTGTCCTTTCATTTAAACCTGTTCATCAGGTTGTCTTTGTTTTAGGGAAGAGGTATCAAATGTTAACAGGAGGAATTCAAGTTTTTCAAAGTACATGCTGTATAAAATTAATTCTCGTAATATGGGTAGGGTTTCCAAAGGGGGTGGGGGGGTGGGGAATAAAAGTGCAGAACAGCAGATAAACAAATACAAGAGGACATTTTAAGCAGCCTGAGAAAGACAAAGGGTAACAAGTTTGTTTGAATGCTGGAAGTTTCTCAGAGCCTCAAAACTCACAACAGTACTGCAAAACTTCAGGAATAACTCAGTGAAGGGAAGATGCCAAATCAACAGCTACAGGCTCAATTTACAATCTGAACATTAAGTACAGCAATCCTACTTTACTGACCAGGTAGAGGACATTGCTGCAGATTGCTAACACAGTAGCACCAAGGCAGACAATTTTAGGCAGCTCTTTTCAAGTCAGATGAATGAGCACAATGTTACCCAAGTTATAGCAGTGAGCAAAAGTGATCAGCCGATGCAGTTCTAACATTTTAACTCAAATCTGTATTAGCTAGAACAAGATGTCTCCATTTCACCATAAGTGCTTCAAGCAAATCAGTAGGTATGTCTGTTTCTTCTAGCACCTACATATTTCTCAAAATTTAGATAATCATTTGAAAATTTGCCCCATCTTATTCTTTCCACTTTAGACTGCTTATTGGATTGATTACACCAAAGATGTGTCTAACAAAGTCACTAGTTTGGGGAATCTAGCTCCTTGTTCACAATTTGAATGTTTGAATGCAATTTCTTATTTATTTCATGTATTTATGAAATATATTTTGAAGAAAAAAATCACAGCAGAACCCTAAAGATTTTGGAAGGATTTTAGAAGACTAGAGAAAAAGAAGTATCTGGGAAGGTGATCAGTTTGAAAACAGAACAAGTTTCCACAGACTCTGGAATAGAGAACAACGAAGACAGCATATGCTGGAAGCAGTCACTAATGAGCTGCACTCAGCCAAAAGAGCACTCGAAGAAATAGCAAGACAAGGAAAAAAAAAGCCAGGTACTTTTTTTTCTCTGTATTGCTATTACAGCAAATCATTAAGATCTCTTAAAAGACTCTTTAAAAGCTTATTAAACAGCTTTTGGGTGCTCTAACTAATACAAGTTAACTCTCTGTTCATATGATGGTAGCTTAAGGAGTTCTTAAGAGACTTCTTCAGCAACCTGAAAGAATGGGTTTTGTCACAAAGAGAGGTACAATACATTGCAGAAGAAAAGTACTGTTTGTAAGAGAGGAGTCACAAGAACGGTATTGTTCCTTTAAAAGGCAATCAGGAGTTGGTTTATCCAGAGTTTTAAAAAATGAACAAAAAACAATTTCAGAGGTTTAATTAAAAATTATCTTGATCTTTTATTAAAAATCATCCTAGTAACAGTCTCATTGTTTTCATACTACTACTATTATTAGCACATTACTGTGAAAGTAACCACATTCACCAGTTCACTGCAGCTTGCTGGTTTCATAGAATATGTTACAAAGATAATGTGCTGTAATATAAATTCATTGCTTGTATCAGATGTAAACATTAGATAAGTAGAGTAACTGTTGAAGTTACTTAAAGAATGAATTAGAAATTTCAAACCATTGGGGTTTTTTTAGCATCACAGCAACCTGGATGTCAGGAAATATGTTCAGTAAAATCAGAATTGGGATGATATAGGCATTAGTTTCAAGTGATCAAAATATGAGACTGGATTCTGTATCTGTCTTTGCTCTTATTTCCAATACACAGAGTAGCTCTCTTTCCCATTGCCTTTCTATTTATTTATATTGAGACTGCAGATGTTCAAAATACCGTGGACATTTTAAGCTAAGACAAAACAGGTTATTTTCCTGTAGAGAGATGAGGACTGACCAAAGGTTCATAAGGGACACCTTATGAATATGATTATTAGAGTGTCTCTATAATTATGTTTGTTTATCTTGAACAGCTCTCCTCACTGTTCTGGCCCAGTTCAGTCTTACAATTTTTCTATACCAATACCCATTGCTATGCCATCCTTCTAACATTCATCCTTCTCACAGCATATAGGAGAGTTAAAAATATCTTGTAAGCATGGTCAAGAAAGTAAACCTACAGAAGAGATATAATAAAATAAATAATTGTAGTTGTGGATCTAGTCAGAGGAAATGTTCTAGGGGATAAAACATAGACAAGGAAACTCAAAACCCAGGAAATGAAGTAATTGTGCCACCTTTTTTTGCTAAACTCTTCCTTCTGTTTGGCTGCCCAGGTCTAATTTCTGAGAGAGACCTCAAACTGCAGGTACCACCAGCAGTGATATTATGGTCTACATCAATGTCTCCTCAAAGTCTACCAGCTTTCTTTAAAATTGCCAGGAAGTTAGTGAGGCTCATTCCTATTGCTGTTGAATCTGAATACCTTACAGAGGAAGAAAAAGAATGTATTCCAGAAGAACAGCTGCCAAGCTGGGAAAAAATCTCTTAAAATCTCTTGAAGTGGTTAATTTCATCCCATATGTTCTCATTTTTTGAAGATAGTGAAGAATATGCGTAAGTGCTAAAGAGAGAAATTAACATCAGGAACTCTGAATTCTAATTACATTCCAATTAACTTTCTGACACTATCCTTCACTGACCAGTTGTCTTGCAGAAATCCTAAAATTCTGCTGCACTCCCATCTTAGAGACATATTTTAGGTAGACTCCATGCTACTTTCAGTTCTGTGGTCTCTGTCTTAAATATTTGGACCAAATTAGGCATTTCTGAGGCCTCCAGTATATATGCCTTCAATATCTGCAATGGTGGTTAACATAAATCATAGTATAGGAACTATTTATTAGCTATTCTTATGTCTTTTTGTGATTGGATTATTTTGATCCAGAGTAGTACAAGCAAGTGAATGTCAAATTTCATGAGAGAGCATATGCTTAGTAAGCTTTCCATCATATAACTGGTGAAGAACTACATATATTTTTCTCGTGCTTTAAATTTAATAAATGGGTAGCATTTGGACTTCTAGCAGTTCCTGGTAGACTTTAGTCCAGTAGCGCAGCTTAATGTAATGCATTTGTTAATAATTGCATTCTTTCTGTGTGTGACAAACTAAAAAATATCTAATTCAAAGAATATTACAAAATCAGAATATTTTATTTTCCTTAAGCCATTTAAAGTACAAAATGTGAGAGAAATCATTGTTCGCTTGATAGCACTTCTAGAATTACAATGCCAACTTCATCTAGACGGAGATTCAGAGATTTATTGCTTATTGCATTTGATCCCCTAATTGAGTTCTTATACTGCCATTATTGCTTTGGGAGGCTGGATGTTAAAAAAGCAAGCAGTATTCAGAGAGAAGCCCTCCTCCTTTGGTCTATTTATCTGCACATTTTCATGACTCCCACTCCATTGTGTCTGAACAAGAAGTAGAAGAAGGAGGAATTATCACAAATCACCAGTTGCTGATCCAAAAACTTTAAGAAACACCTAGGTGGATGTCTTTTGTTTTGTTCTTGCAGAACTATACTTAGAATTATATATTGAACTATATGTAGAAGCAAGTGAAAAATACATATGTATGTGTGTATACATATGTATGTTGAATTTTATGCTTCAAGCAGCCTTATTGTTAAGTTGGGTGCATCTTCAGGTGCAGCCAGATAATGATGATTGTAAGAGATACAAAGTTGTTCCAAATGTTCAGGAGGAAAATTTTCTTTTTCATTATAAGAAATAAAATGTTCAGTATCTTTCTTATCTCTGCCTCACTGCTCTTCGTGATACTTCTGGGACCATGACTTGTTGGATGAAAAACATCCAGTTACTGTAATTGTAAATATACCAAAGAACTTCAAATTTATTACTAGGAGGAGAAAGAAAAAGCAGGAAGTATTTCTTCTCACTTATTATTGACAGCTATTATCTTCTTATCCACTGGAAATGCATTTGTATTAAGGAACATGCCTTAGGCTTTTCATGAGAGAAACCTAGAGATTACAAACTGTGTGGAATATTTTAGGATCACTTACAAGACAGCAAGCAAACACTCACAGTTTAGAAAGTAATTTAAACAAACTTGTATCTAAATTAAACATCTCATATTCCAGAACATGGAAAGTATTTACAGTGTGCTTTTCCAATTAAGATTGTAAAAATTGTCCTAGTAGCCTAATCCACTTTTCACAGTATGGAAAAGTGGAAGGATCTAAAATGAAGTAAAAATCAAAACGAGTGCAAGTTGAAGTCAGGAAATAGAATCATAGAATCATTATGGT
>NW_009593482.1:0-496 GCF_000690535.1 Cariama cristata
TCCAGGAAACCCGGAAGCGCCGGCCATTTCACCAGAAATACACTTTAAACACGGAAAATCGATTTCTAATGCGACCTACGACCCGGAACTGCAACCGAAACATCCGAAACCGCCATCTTGCACAGCGGAAGTCGGCCATATTGGTCGACCAAAACGAACCAAACCCGGAAGTGCTCCAAAAACCCCTAAAATCGCACCAAGCACTACACCTACACCCACAAAAGGGGTTCACAGCACACAGTAGGGTTACACTCACAGCTTAGAACACTACGGGTACAATTGCACGGTCAGGACATTAGGGTTATCAGACTACGGAGCAACAACAATCAGAACTTCAGCTTACACAGTGCACTTCCGGTTTGGGGTTTGGGGTTCAGGATCAGGTTTACGGGTCAGGGTTTAGATTAGGGTTAGGGCATGACTGGTAGGGCTTCGGAATCGGGTTCAGGGTCAGGCTTCAGGTTCGGGGTACAGTTTCGGGGTACAGGTTAGGGTT
>NW_009593483.1:0-893 GCF_000690535.1 Cariama cristata
TTGGCTTATCCAGCCCTTCTCCCTGGGCACAGCCAGCTCCATAGTGCTTTCAATCAGAAAGCAAAGGCTGCAGTAACTCCCCTCCTGACAAAACAGGCTCTGAACAACCCGGTTTCTTGTTGGAACCCAGTTGTGACCATGGGAAACCTGTGCTATCTGTCCTGGAAATCATGATTTGAAGCAGCTCTAGTGACCTCCTGCCAGTGAAACAAACTTCAGCCTGGGCTGAAAGAAGTGCTGAAATACATGCTTGCTTTAAAGCGAGTCCCCCTCCCAGTTTCACATTTATCTTCTGCATCCTCCTGAACCGGGCTGCTTTGCTGGATCAGAGTTTCTCCCAGGCTCGCCTGCTGCTGCCGCTGACAGTGGCTGCTGCTGCAGCTGAAGGTGAGCCAAAGAGACACCAGATTTTATGGCTGGTGTCACTCAGTAAGGAGAACCCTGGGAGGTCAGTACCGCAAGGACTTCACCTATGGCAGGTATCTAAACCAAGCCAGCACAGCTGTGCCTTACACCAACCCACACCACAACCCTTCTGGTTTGGTGAAGAAAGGCAATGAAGAAGATGAGAATCGACATAATTAACTTGGAGACACTTCTAAGGGCAGCAGCAAGGCAAGCACAGAGCCCAGCTCCCGGCAGCCAGCATCTAAGCTGGAGGGCTCACGGCTAAAATGGAGAGGTGTTCTCATCTCACCGGAGGAAGGTCCTTCCTCTGTTGGGAAGCAGGGAGGTGAAACTGGCCATCCTTGTGCCACTTGTAATAGACACTTTTGGTCTTTGCTCTGTAACCTCTCTCAGTTCAACCAAGGTTTCCAGAGCAGAGAAACCCATCAGGGACACGATCCTGGGGAGTTACCCACAGAAGGCTTACAGACCTCCTCTTCCTCTCA
>NW_009593484.1:0-914 GCF_000690535.1 Cariama cristata
CACGAAATGGGGTGAGGGAGGCTGAAATGGGGCAGAGGTGGGGGGGAAGGGGAAATGAGGTGGAAAAAAGCCTGAAAATGGGGTGAAGAAAGTGGAAAATAGAGCAAAGAACCAGCAAAAAAATTATAAAATGGAGGGAAAAAATCTGAAAATGGGGTGAAAAAATAATAAAATAGAGTGAAAATCCAGAAAATTAGGCAAAAAAACTTGGAAAATGGATAGGAATAGCCTTAAAATTGGGTGAAAATGCTTGAAAATAGCTTAAAAAAATCTGAAAATGGGGTGGAAAACTGTAAAAATGGGACAAAAAAATGTCCTAAAGAGAATGGAAAGCTGGAAAATGGGGTGAGAAAGCCCCCAATAGGGTAAAAACCTGAAAAATGGGGAAAGAGCCAAAAAATGGGGTTAAAAAGCCTGAAAAAGGAGGGGAAAAAAACTTTAAATCATGTGAAAACAGTTGGAAGTGGCAGGAAAAAGCTCCAAAATGGGTTGAAAACATTCCAAATTTGGTGAAAAACTTTGAAAATGGGGTGAAAAGTGGTTCCAAAAGACCCCAAAAAAGGGCTGAAAAAGCCGCAGATGAGGTGGTAACCTTGGAAAATAGGGTGAAAAATGCGGAAAAGGGAGTAAAAAGAAAAAAAAAAAGGAAAAAAAGCATCAAAATGGGTTAAAAAAGCCCCCAAATTGGTTAAAAATTAGAAAAATAGAATGAAAAAGGTAAAAATGGGGTGAGAAAAGCTAAAAATGGGATGAAAAATCCATGAAAATGGGTAAAAGCCCTGAAAATGGGGTGAAACGCTCTTATTTTGGGGTGACCCTCCCCCATTTTTAAGTGGGGACCCCCCCAGTTAGAAACCACTTGGAAGGGAGGGGGGTGGAAAAAACCAAAACTGGGCTGAAAAAGCGTTAAAAAA
>NW_009593484.1:954-1241 GCF_000690535.1 Cariama cristata
AAAATGGGTAAAAAGCTGTTCAGTGCCGTAGGGGGAGGGGAGGGCAGCCCCTGGGGGCCCCCAAAATGGGGGGGGACCCCAAAATAAGGCTGATTTTTCTGTTTCCCCCCCCCATCCAGGGATGTGATCACCATCGACAAAGCGACGGGGAAGATTTCCAAGCTGGGTCGTTCCTTCACCCGAGCACGCGACTACGACGCTATGGGGTCCCAGGTGGGACTTGGGGGGCACTTGTGGGGCAGGGGGGGAGGTGGTTTGGGGGTGCTCTTGAACTCCTGAACCCCCCT
>NW_009593485.1:0-1279 GCF_000690535.1 Cariama cristata
GCTGCCACCGCTCGGCCGAGGCGCCCGGCGCAGCTCCTCTGCGGGGCCGCCGGGCCGGGAAGGCTGAAGGAACGGGTACGGTTTAGTGAGCCGACCGACTGCCCCGTCAGCCCGGCCACTCGTACTTCCATCCGGAGGAGATGCGTTTTACAGCACCAGGTCTCCCACCCAAGGGCGCTGCCCATGCACCTAAGCCCGCTGGCTGCATTCGCCAGGAGCACGTCCTCAGACACGTTTACGGGTGCTTGTTTCCAGGTGGCGAGGGTGCCTCTGTGTGTGTGTGTGTGTGACACCAAACCACGCGGTCGAATTGCAGCCCTTTCCTGCGGTTTTTAAGCACGGGGCTCCTAGGATGGCTCTGCCCCTCGACCTTGCCCTGCGCAGCCGGCGGCAGCCGCTGCAGCCAGTCCGACGGGTACCTTTGAGACTGTTTAATGATTCCTTAAAGACTGGAAACATGCAAACCAAATGAGCTATGAGTAGCTTCAATCTCAATGGGGAAGTAAATGGCTACAGCTTAAGAGGTCCAACCAGCCCAGCATGCCCGCTGCTGACCACAATTCAAATGCAAGCAGACTCTGTTTCACTGAATCAAACAAGAGTGCTTGTTCAAATATTAGGAAAGCCGAGAAAAAACGTCCTTGGAGAAACAAATCCTGCTGTGCTGAATCAGCTCCACGGACTAACAAATCCGGGATCCTGTCCTAGGAGTCACCAGCACCAAATATCTCTGAGAAAGGTGCAAGATACAGACACCTCATCTCCTCTCCAAACCGTAGGGATGTTAACAGTTAAGGAAAACATTTACAATAAATATATAAGAACTAGGTAGCCCTAAGTGGACACCACGAAAGATTAGAGTTCAACTTCATAAGTTTGAGCAGTCAATACAGTTTTAATGACTGCGTTTTCATCTTTGTTAGTGTAATTTATTGGTCTCGGTCAGATCCCAGCAGGGAAGAGGAGAGCCAGCTTCAAAGGACAGTTACGGGCTTACTAAAAATACATGTAATCACATTAGGAAGACCATGTTCTCACAAGTAACATATAATGCAAAGTCTGACTGGCAGCTGCTGCTTGAGGAGACGGGATGGGAGCTGGGCCATGGCACTCAGCACTGGACGTGGAAGGAGAATCGTTGGGGGCTGAGAAGAGCATATGCAGGTATTGCAGTTGGCCTCAGCCAGTGCTAATAATCATCTCCATTCATAAGCGTAAGAGAGTCAAGTATTCCCCCCCCCCCCCCCCCGGCCCTTAAAAGGGAACTGTCTACATTTAT
>NW_009593485.1:1310-35869 GCF_000690535.1 Cariama cristata
CATTTAAGAAGTATCTGACCTAATTATTACTATCCCTGTTGTGTAAATTCAGCACTTTGTCAGTCTGAATAAATGTACATTAGCCTTAACATGAGTTAAACAAGTTTAAACAATGAAGGAAGCTTTGTAAAGCTCCCTTGCTTTTTAACTTATTTGACACCACACTAAAGAGCCCATTTAGACTAAAGACTTCAGCACATTTTGGGACCCATTAAATACCCAGGCTGAGACTAGATATTCCCTTTTTCTTTTTTGAATTTATCCTGCCTAGTTGCTAAAGTCAGCGTAATTGAGCAATAAGCTTCTTTGCATTTCTTTAGCTTTGTAGGCAAGTTGAAGAAAGCTGCACCCATCCCGTTCAATGCAGCCCTTTCAATGCTAACACAGCAAACCCCACTCATCACTGCGAAGTGGATATTAAGTGATTCCTCAGAATTACTTTTAATTAAACAAGAGGAAACTCATGGCATAAAAAGGTGACATTCATGACTGTTAGGAAAACTTACGCTGTCAAATTCTTTCTATTTTAAGCTAACAACATATGTCTTTCCAGAGTCAAGTCAGCCTCTAACAGCCCACGGAAAAGCATTCTTTGTCTTCTGTTTACAAATTACACTGTACCGTGCTATGCACACCTTCCCTTCCATGCTCCAAACGTAATAATTAAGTCTTAAGACATCCTCATGCAGTGGGGAAATAACTTACATGGGAGAGAGGGGAGTGAAAGATTGGACATCCATCCAAGATCACAGAAGGAAGAGGGCAACACCTTCTTACCAGTAACTTGGAAAGGAAAGAGACTGAACATCTTGATGTTCTCTACTGTGGATACAACTCTGCTCTTTAAAAACTGGCACACAGCGAGCAACGTAAGTAATCCTTACAGTGACAAACTACGAGCCTAGTAGTTTTTTCCATCAAATTCAAGACATGGCCTGGAAGATGGAGAAAGTTGAGCTGGGTGAGGCAGCCTGTCTTGGGTGTGTAACAAACGCAAATCAGCCCCAAAGAGCAAACGGGGCTGCAGAACCAGAGCATCGATCACCCCGCTCATTCCCTGTTCCCGGCTCTCCCAGCCATCATCAAGCAAAGCACTGCCTGATTCCTGTAGGCAGCAGAAAGGAGGCAGCAAATGAGAATGAACAAGGGAAAAACTGTGCGGAAAAAGTAGTTGTGCAGTCTGACAGACGGTTGCTTCTACAAGGGGAAGGGGTTGTTTTTCACCAACTCACACCCTTAACTTCCAAGAAAACCTTTTAGAGATGGTCATGAATACTACACAAAGGTTGAGTTCTGCTGGATGTGTAACAAAGAGCCGGTAGGGAAACATTCTAAAAAGAGAATTTAATTTTACTCAATGTCACAGTGAAATCGGTTCTTCCCAAAAAAAGATCTGTGGTCAATCTGCAAACTGAATTCTATCACTGACCTGTAAGAGATGTTTTAATCCACATGAAGTTAAATGCTCAGCAAAACCACAGATTATGAAATTGCAAGCAGTACCTCCACAGTAACTGGGCAATTGGATGGATATTTAGACTAAAACCCTGGCTTACAGGCAGAATTCCCATCAACTGCAGGTGGATTAGGATCCATCTCTCTTGCTCATTTTGAAGGTTGGTAAAGTTTAAAATGCAGAAAAAACCCAACTCAATTATAATTTCTAGCTGTCAGGAAGGAATTATATCAGTTCCATATTACAGAAGGAAATCTGCGCTGTCTAGCAGTAATCAGTTCCATATTTGTGAAGCCTTCCAACAAAGCAATTTTTGTCTATGATTTTTATTCATTTTATGACATACTGATTTCAGACCCTCTGTGGATTGTAATGTATAAACAGCTCTTTTATTTTTAAATGCAACTAAGAAACTATTTGGCAGGGTCACTGCAGTTCTGAATGTGGAGCAAAATATACCAACTGCAACTGGCGTCTAGGCTGCAAAGCAAGCAAGACAGGACACTTAAAGACAATTGTGTTCATTCACTTTAGCTAATAATAGGACATTTATAAAAAATATTTTAATCTAACAAGCATCATGTTTTAAAGGGAACTTTAAGCTTTTTTTTGTCAATTTGACAGGCATGTGACGATCTCATGGCATAGAAGCTGGAGACTGAAGCAGAAAGGTTCTGAGATTCCAATAAAATCTCCCAACTATCTTAGCAAATCGCATGCATTTTCCCACTGTACACCTCTCAAACTCTATTCCCATTAGAGAGGATAGTTCTATGATTAATTCTAAAAAAATAGTCAAGGGAAATAAAATGTAACATATCCTTACAGAATGAACTCTGTCCCTTGAAGCTTACTATTCACTAACTACAGAGTTTTACCAGCAGGATGTCACTAAATTCCAGTCTTTCCAGAACAGATACTACATGTTCCTCCTCTTCAACTCTGCCCTCCCAACAGCTGTCGGGGGTACTGCTTTTTGTCTGAAGGATTTTAGTCTAATTTTCTAGAGATTCAGGGCTCCTACACCCTCACTTGTATCAGCAATGTTATAAAACATTGTTTAATTTCAACTAAGATTCACAGAGATACAAAACCCTTGAAGACACACTGTTTTTAGAGGTCTTGTGAAAAACAAAAAAACGGGTGGAGAGACACGATCTCCAACAGCAACGCCCTTACAGAGGGACAGGCTGCAGAGCTCAGCTGCCACCTGCCAGCAGGCTGCTCAGCACGTACCTCCAGCCTAGCTTCTCATAAAAACACATGGGAAGGAGCTGATGGCACCAGCAACGTGGCGAGGTCAGGAGATGCACAAGGAATGGAGGTACTAGAGGTTATGGAGTAAATGAGGGAAGTCAGCTTTTACTGCGGTGTGCAGGAGCCAAGAAAAAGCAATCTACCCCAAACCTACCTTTGTCAGCTCCCAGATGTTAGGCGTGCAAGGTTCACTGTCCTCCATGAAGGAAAAAAGCTACCGTGTCAGCACCTCCGGTCCTCTCTGCAGGTCAGCACATGGCGCAGGCGAGCACAAGTTGGTTTCTCAGCTGCAGCAGGGCACCATAGCTGCTCCACAGCGGCTGCAGATGCTGTTATGGATCATTGGGGACAAGGGGAAAAGGCAGCTTTTGGATATCCTGGGAAACAGCATGAAATCTCATGTTCGCTTTGGTGTGACTAGGGAATAAAGCTGCAGTATTGAACACTGATAGCAGGCTGATCTCCGCTGAGTCTGAATGTGTGAAACCTCTCACAGGTTTAGAGGTACAAATACTAAAAGGACTAAATGCTCTGCAAGTGTGCAGAAAGGCAGTTCGCAGGACTGTAAATCAGGATGATACAGTTTTGTAGTCCCTTTTCAGTAGTGCACATCTGGGCCAGGTTTCACGATCAGCATTTGATTATTGGGCTATGTGAAGGAAGTTGAATTTCAGTCCAGTTCCCAGTGGGCAGGTTCCACATGACAAAAAAAAATATCCCCCTATTATACAACTGACACTAACTGGATCCTTTTTAGCTCTTCAGAAGAGAGGCCAAGGCTTGAACATCACGGAAATAGAACTAACTGTTCTGTGAACTCCCTGGCACAGACACACATGGATGCAACGCTGTGGGAGACTTATGTGGCATCTCAAAACACACAGGTTTCAGATTCTAAGACTTCTGCAGTCTTCAACTTTCACCAACATTAAATTCACCTACATTAAAAGAAAATTAAATTGTCCTCCCCCACAAAAAGCAAACCACAACAAAGCAAACATCCTCCAGCAAACTATTTGCTTGCTTCTATTACAACTTGCCAAGTCAACGTTCCAGTCTCAACTGCCTAACCCAGCCTGCCAACAACAGAAGTGTCAGTTTTTTGCCCCTCTATTTTATATTAACAAAAGTCAATTGTGGTGACGAATTGCATCACATGCCAACAATATATCACATTCCTTCACAGCTGCTTTTTGTAAAGAGAAGGAAAAGACCTCATCAGTCATTGACAACACTTCTATAAACCATAAACATTTAAGAACTCCATCCACAAAGTCAGGATGGTAAACTACCAAACAAAATTCTAACAAACTGACATAGCACAAACTGTCAATTCCAGATAAGAAACCCAAGTGTATATGAAGAATCTGTACATTAACCAAATCTCAGTAGTCATGAACTTATTTTAACAGATGAGCAGGTCGGATTAAAAAAAGGAAGTCTGTTATGCCCCAGTGAGCAGGAACGCCTGTTATCAAATCAGCAGGCTGGACTGTGCCTAACATATTCTCAAGCAAAGGGAAGCAAAACTGCATTACTGTGTTTTCTTGTATTCTTTAGCAAAGTAATCGCTAAATCAAAAGCATTAATTCCCTTTAGGATTTATAACTGATTTAAATAAAAGAAAAATACACTCCTATAAAACACTAATAGGACTTTAACATATATTGTCAAAACAGAATTAGACTGCAAATAAAGTGCCTGCTATAGTACATCTTTCAGTGCAGTACTTTCATTATCTGTAACTAACAAATAACAAAGGATAATAATGAAGAGGAAAAGAATACAGAACAGGGAGAACAAAGCTGATTACTAGACATGCATACAAAATGTGGTTGAGTGCTTCCTGGAAGCTCAAGTAAACCTCAAACTGTTTGATATGATGTATATATGCATTCACATCTTTGGAAACCAAAAATGCTTACCACCATATAAATTCTACAGCAAGCCAATTTTTAATTATACTTATCAAAATAATAATAAAATCCTAGCAGTTTCATTCAACATGCTTGAATCATGGAGACCACCTAGGCAAATATAAACACAGCATTTGAATCTCCAATTAACTCTTGCCAATTATAAATGGGGACAGTTTTAAAAATAAATCAAGAGGATAATTAATCATTTTCACACACAAAGGTAACAATGTAACATCATGCATTGGTTTTAAAAGCCTCCCTACTTTCTGCATTTCTATTCTGGTTAATTTGTGCCAAGATTATAAAAGCATATTTTAACTTTAAAACACAAAGAGAGGAAGGTGAAAAGCTGCCATCCCTCCCTCTGGTCATTTCATGTAGATGTTACTGGATTCAAACATTCAGCCACTAAATCATTGCTATGGAACATTAACATTTTAAAAGAATTCCTGCATTTGGAAAAAAGCTAAGAGTAAAAGGGCCAAAGGAAAGCCCATAAAAAGTTGTTCTGTTCTAACACTGACAAAATAAGCTCTTGTAGATTTGTTCAGCTGAACATGAAGTGTTACGATCATACGACAAGAGCATGTTTTATTTAAATCAACATCACAGGGATAAAAAGCATAAATATAAAAGCAAAACTGAGTGACATACTATGCTTAGCATCTTTTTGTAACAAGCAATTAAAATTCAAATAGTTTGCTGTTAGGAATTTTATATCAGAAAATAAAACAATGTGTACTACAGACATTGTGAAAGCAGCACATTTCAGTTCCCTGTGAAGTGAAAGAGAAACGTTCTCAGAAACTAACTCCAGCCTTGCAGGGTTCCCTCCATCAGCCACCAATGGGTTTGACTCGCATGACACTGGTGCCCAATCCTTTCTCCCTAAAAAGCCAGTTAAGATCTCCCTGATCCTATTCTGTCACCACCCATTTTTCTCTCACCCTGTGCAAATGCTTATATTTTCATGCAAGCTGCTGAATTTAAAATGGCAAATTGCTCCTCAGAGATGTACACACAACCTTACTGTTTCAGCAGAAAAGGAAAGAACCTCATATTTTTGTTCCACTGTATTCCAATCCTCTGACAAAAGAAAGCAAGCTCAGAGCTGATACTTCTAACTTTAAAACACACATCCACAAAGAAAACCCCCAAAAGCCTTTTGGGAAAAAAAAACAACCACAGCCTTACTATTACAGGCTCATCTTTATAGATAATGATTTACAAGTGAATACTGTATTATTAAAAACAGGCTACAACAGTATGTACAAGAAGAATGTTGTACAAACATTTTCATGGTTACGCCTTTATATATTCCATCAGAAGGTAAACTACCTGAAAATACCTACAGAGCCTTTAAGAAACATATACTAGTTCTACTGAGGGCCCAGTTAGCTAGTACAAAAGAAAAGCATTATTGCTCTTTTTACTGTCAGAAAGTTTAAAAAAGTTTGAATTTCTGTACTAACACACCAAAAACTATAATTACAGTTGCAGCAAATATCAATAGAAGAGGACAGCTGGCAGATCCTTCTACCCTCACTCCTACTACTGAGGAGATTAGCTAGTGTGACTAAGAATGACAGCATCCAACTGGGAGAAGAAAAGAAAAATTTTTGCGCAAATAATCCATCATTTTAGAATGAGGTCTGCTGATACAACATGGATTCTGGTGGTCTATTTCTTATTTAACAGAATTTGCAACTAACACAAGTTCATTAGTTATTCACAAGTTTATAGAGAGCTTACAAACGGAGTAATTCCAGATAACATCAGACTACAACAAAAGTTCTGTATCAGAGTTGTACAGAAAAAGCCTTAGGGAAGGAAAGCAGTAATGAATGTTACAATCAGGCTCATCATTGTTTCAGAAATAGTATGCTGTGTGAGTAATCCAATTGGAACACTCTTCCTTTGAACGTTTTGCTGAGCTGTGTGATGTAAAAATAGATTTATATGCCTCAGATTTCTCCTCGCTGTCTGCAATGGACCTCTTCGTAGTAGCAGAAGCAGCCTTATTGATTTTTCCTGGGACAGATGAATTTCTGTTATCTGACAGAGAAAAAGGAACAGAATGAAGCATGAATAATAGCTGTCAATTGATAAAAGTATATTTAAATAAAGATGTAAGAAAGTATTTAAAAATAATGTGTACAGAGATGAAGTATATACATTTTTTCAGGGCTATAGCAAATATATCCCATAATTGTACTCAATAGCAAACACGTTCCTAACAGCAAACATGTTCCTAGCTTTTAAAATATTTACTGCAAATGTATTTAGAAATCTTGGAGAGAGAGAGGAATTCTTTCCTACTTGTGTAAATCCCTTGCACTGTAATTCAGTATTGACAACATTTATTCATCTAAGTGAAAAATGTCTCTGAACTCTAGTCTTAAGAAACATGAAAGTATTCCACCACCCTGAAGTATTGTTTAGAAATTAGCTATCAAATGACAAAAGCTAAACTTGTGACATACTCTCCCCAGGGAATCTATCTCCTCCCTTTATTCTTTGCAAAGTCATTTATGACCAATAACAATGGTTTGCATCATTTTCTATTTGGGATAGGAAAATGCCCATCCCTCTGTTTCTGATACCATCTCCCTCAGTGTATTATATCTACTGCTACAACTGTCCCCCCTCTTTCTTTACAACTATTTAGTCTTCTCCAGAGTTGAAGGACAGTATTTTAAAAAGCATGTGATAAGTCTCTTGTGCAAACAAATGAATACATAGAAGTCTGCAGAAACTCTACATATTTAGTTTAACTTAGGCACCGTGGTAGGTAAATAGGTAGCAGGGAGCCTGTCTGAAAATGCACTTAACTGATTTCTGCATATAGTCATAGGAATCATATGCGCAATTCTAAATCATCATAGATCAGACCCTTTTTATATTTGGAGAATGCTTCTTTTAATGCCACCAATAGTTATCTGGAAAGAAATACCAAACATTGGATTTGAAAGAATGAATATGTATGCTGCAAGTCCAGAAACCTTAGGGTGCCATGTTCGCAAATTAACTCCTATGCTACTGGCATTCCTCAGTCCACGGATTTTCCTTTATTTTCCTTCTCTCCTCTTAATCTCTTGCTGGTCAATATAACTGCTGCCAGAAACATAAACCAGTGACCTGACATTTCAAAAGGCATATTTTTTCTTTTACATTCTTGGAAAAGAAAAATACATCAAACATCATTAGAATGACTAGGTTCCTAAACATCCAAGAGCAATTATAATCACCTGGAACGAAATATTTTTAAAAGTCTGTCCTTTATAAAAACAAACAGTAGAGGGCAGGTAAGGTATTTCTGATGGAAATTCTCCCAGCTTCTCACATACTTTATCTACAGTTCATCATTTAACTATTCTCAGATTCTTCAAACAAATTACATTGACTTTTTCTGTGGCTGTAATGTACATGATTGAATACTTCACACAGAAACTTCAGACTTTAAAAATGTACTCATTCTTATAGTTCTGTATGAAAACATCAGTATGGATTGGTGACACTAAATAACATAATATACATTACATAAAGACAGGGCATCATCCTTTGGACTAAAGGACTACCAAGTTTACTTTTAGCTGCATGACTGCTGTAGGTACATCAGTACATCCCGAAGTTATATTCTGCTGCTCCCACAGAGACACAGGAAATTAGCAGCTCAAATGGAGGACTAAAAGTCAAGTCATCAGCTTGGGATATTTTAATATACTTCATTGAAATAAACTGCCATAACAGATTTCTTGACCACTTGTACTTCAGGAAAACAACTATTAATTCTCCTCACACTACCTCCTAGTAGTAAAACAGATATACCAAACCCTCGACTCTTATCACTGTGTGAATAAGAATCTCTAATGTAATTCATTCAAGTTGGTTCCCACCAACTTAAAGCAATATTGGAATGACATAAACAAGCAAATCTGGTTTGTTTCACAGTGAAAAAAATGCAATGTGGTGAAAAGTGTTTATTATTTTATTAGTTATCTGCATCACTACAGCACTTGCCAGTCACAAGCGTGAGCAGAGACCTCATTATTTTAGGTATTTTGTGAAAGTATAACAAGAAGTCAGTCCTCACTCTATGGACTATTTACCCAGAGTATACAATGATGGATAGCAGATGGGACAAAGGAAAACCGGGCAGAATAAGAGAAAACGGACAAATAGAAGCCCTCACACACCTTTCGTAGAGTCAGTTTTGTAGATTTTGCAGATTGTAAAGCAAAGCTCTGTTTTAAGAAAAACTTAAATTGACTACAGTTTCTATTGAACAAGGAGATTTGTGCATATTTATGAGGCAGCTTCCTACTCCAGCTTGGAAAGGCAGTCTTTTAGGACAGACTTTTGAAAGACAGGGTTCTTTGAAAAAGTGAGTTATGACATTATGGCTCCCTTGAAGACAGGAGTTGACGTTTTATTACTGAGACAGATATAAAAAAAAAAAAAGGAAGTGAGAGGGTGTAACCAGAGAAGGATATCTAATATGATATTTTTCAAAGTAGAACTGTTTGTTCACATTTCCACATTTAGATTAAACACTAACCTGAACTTTTGGTGAATACAATCTGCCTCTTTTCCCCAGAACTGGAATTGATACAATCTTTTCCATTCTTAGCCTTTGATGGACCTGGAGAATCTATGAAAGAAAAAAAATGAAATCATGAATCTGCTTCATGACTCAGAAGGCTACACATAATTTGTAGCTGTGACATTACCTTCAATGGTATCTTGCTGAGAAGCGGATTCTGCTGACTTACATTTCTTTGATTTCTGAAACACAAGCAGAAATCTGGTAATGTACTGAAAGAATATACAATTCCCAACTTGTATTTGCTAGACACACAATTTCATTTAGTACTTTTTTATGTCCTACACACCGGAACTCTTCCTTCCACAATATTGATCCACACTTCTGGTATTATTTCTGTATGCAAAAATATTAACCCTGAGAACCTTGAAGTTACTTTAAAGAAAATCGTGCAGGCCAAAACTAAACTGTCTGGATATGGTATTTTGCTTTGTATACTTTGCAGGGGGTGTGTGTGTGTTATCATCATTAGGTAATCTGATACTCTGAACCCACATGGCAGGACAGTAAATTGCACTATATTAAACAGGACACAGTTAACTGTAATCAATAAAGATGTTTGTCAATAAAAAATCCCTACTGGGTAAATTTCAATAACTGGGCCCTTTGTTGCAGGTTTGCTTGAGAAGAAAGGATGCAAATAGCCAATCTAAATTTTTTAAAAGCATCTGTGGACCAGATTTTTCAAGTTAATTTATGTTTGTCCAGATTAAAAAACACAAAAAAACCCAAACAACAGCAATAAGAATCCCATTACTGGCTTTGATTATATAAATGCCAAACTGCAAAAGAAAGATGTATTAAAAGTCATTGGTGTTATTATCACAAAAGATGACTCTGTATACATTCAGAATGGTGTACATATTTCAAGAAAGCTGCACAAACTCAAAGAAAATAAATATATTTAAATGTGTCACAAAAATTAGGAGAACCCATGCTGTCAACCACACGATTAATGCTTGAGGAAAAAAGTGCCATAGCAGATGTTGCTGCAAAGTTTATCCAGAAGGTGGCGGCAGAGGGTTACTATTGGCTCTCCCGGTGTCAGTCAGTCTACATTAAAAACCTCTTTCCAAGGTGCTTCCACCCTTGTTACAATGCGTGGATTTATAAAGAAAAGTTACCTCCCAGTATCTGGCATCTGAATTATCAGATGTTTGTAAATATACGTATACATATTTCATTACGGGCACATATGACATAGTTGAGCTTGAGTAATTATTTATACTAGTGCTAGCTGCACCTTCCTTCTGTTTTATCTCATGGGTATAAAGAAAAGGAGTGTGTGCGCTCCCTGCTCCAAGCACAGTAGGTCCACTTAGGCTGCTCCCCTAGCTGAAAGAAGGAACTGAGTAAGAGGTCTGAACAGCAGCGCCAACAGATCCCAAACCAGAAACTGTCTTCTGATACTGGGACTGGAGCTCACAGATGTCACGATTAGAGTGAATAGTTCCAGTGACAGCAGACAAGGCTGGTTCTAGCTGCAAAAAGATCAGCTGGTGCAGCAACGCAAGGCAGTACTGCAAAAAACCCACCAGAACTCGAGGATGGAGTGCAAGAGGCCTGCTGAGATATTTGCAAATACTACACCTGCCTGTAATATAAGTCTCCACTAAACAAACCAAAAATATTTGCATATTGACCCAAGGCATATAGAGCCTAAAGACCAAAGCATGATTTCCTGTTGTCTGCCACCACGAGCGACTGCGGTAACACCGTAGAAGACAGAATTAGTCAGCACACTTAATTACTTCTTCTTTGTTGCGCAGAAGTTGGGGTCAGCACCAGCTTTCAGACTATTTCAAATTATTTGAGCCAAAGCTATAGGTGGTTTGTTAGGGCCACCTTCCTAACAAAAATCGAGTGCAACCAACCACTACTTTTGGGCCCGATTACTCATCTATTGTGATCTGCAATACTCTATCATCAAATTATCTGTAAAATTCTTTCAAACATCTAATTACAAAATACTGAAAAAAACCCCCAAGCCAAAAAACCCATCTGAAGAGACAGCATGGGATTTACAGCATTGCTCTTACGCCAGAAGCTACAGGACACTGAGTGCAGAGGCTATCAACAGAGAGGAAAGAGAACAGCAGGATTTCTACAGGTAACCGTCCTTTTGTTGTATTGCCCAGGCCCAATGATGCTGTATTGGCGCAGATTAATAAAGACCCTATGATGAGAAGGAATCATATGCTCACTGGTAAGTAAACAACTATTTGTTTCAAAACAATCTAGGAAATCATTTGTATGCCATCTAATTCTACAGGCAGACAAAATCAAGTGCAGTAATAGGGGTGAGATGATCAACCCCCATCTAAAGTCTCAGTTGCTGAAAGTGTCAGACAAAGATGATTCACGCTCTTGAGATTCAATTAAATCTGTCTGCACTCTGGACTGAGTCAAGACTAAAGTTTTTGCTTGCTTTGTCATCCTCCAGAATAGCAATGCCAGTTCCGAAAAAAATAGCAATGCTGAAAAAAGTCCCATATGCAGAACTGTCATTTGACAGTACAGTACCACAGAACAACTACTACTTCACAGAGTAGCAGTATACAGTAGAGCTGCAACAACTTTATTTCCATGGCATTTTGCCTCATCAGATAAAAAAAAAACAAAAAACACAAAAACCAAACGCAAAGACCTCAACAGTATGGTGGGAAGTCACATCACCAGTAATCAGTCAGGACTATAAGAACCACAAAACACAACAAAATTTCCAAATGGTGGTCTTACAGAATCAGATCAGGAATCTATGTATCCCAGTATTGTGTTTCTGACAGAGGCTGGGAGAGAATACTTGGCGATCAAAAAGCTCGTAACTTGCCATCAGGAACTACCGCACGAAACACAGGAAAGATTTTCCTCATTACCAGAACTCACGCAAGCTCTTTGTTTCAAGAAAAACCTAAAGTATAGCTGGCACACTGCCCATTTTACCCACAGCGTTGAATCCTGTGATTTCCAGAGCACTATGCACTGCTTGCTAGTCAAAAGTAAGTTTCAGTACATGCAACTTCAATATGCTGTTGGCAAAATACGCACATAATTTCATTACTTTTAAAAGTAGCACTGAAGTCCAACACAGCTTACTGAGTAAATTCTTCTGTCTGCACAAAGATTAGCAAAGCTATGCAATCTAAGAACAGATTGCATTACAGACAAGAACTCTTTCAACTTCATTCTAAACAACGTACAAAAATATTACCTTTTCTAATTTACTTTTAAGTCTTCTATCTTCCATCCTTTTCTTCAATACTTCCACATCTTCTTTATTACCATTAAGGATAATCACATCTTCCTCTTGAAACGGAACACCACACTTCAAGGAAAAAAAAAAAAAAAAAAAAGACAAAACTAGTATTTTTTTCACAATCTTTATGCTGGCGAACCTTTGTTAGAATTAATACTGTGTTTAAGGTCTCCAAGGAGGTCTCCAATCTTTCCCCTTGCTGCTGTGTCTTTTCCAATAGTTCTTTCTCTTTTAATAGAGTCCAATACATCTTCTCACTTAAAACGTCAATGGGAAAATCTCAGTTGATTTTACCACAGAGGAAAATAGTGCTGATTGATAGCATCCCTCTCCATGAAAAGGAGAATACTCATCTTACCAGTGAATCGTGGACTTTTGATAACCACATTTAAGAGCAGCTCGCATATCAATCTGCACAGCAAATTCTGTAACAATTTCAGAAATATGAAAATATTTTGTTCTTCTTCAAAGCCCTATTCCATGCAATAGGGCTATGTAAATTGAGTATTTATTTCACTATCAGTCCCTTATAAACACCACTCTTAACTAATTCTTTTTTTTCTTTAAATGAAAGGTCCCATTGTATATTTTCTGTTCACAGGTTTCTTTTTTTACTAGCATAAAACGTACAGTGACCAGATTAGCCCTAATTAGAACCTACTCAATTTTCTGAACCCCAAAGATAAAAACTAAAACACTGAAGTACTTCCTGATTTTTTTTTAAGTTATGAATGCATTTGAGTAAGATCTAAGCATTATGTTACTCTGCTCTAGAATTTGTCTTTCAATTTAGTAATACAAGAAACATCTGATAGGAGCAGTTCCTTTACACCGACTAGGAACACCACCAAAGGTGTTACTCCTCTATGTGTAGAACAGACAGCACCAGGGAATTTTTCTCCCCAAGAGCTACACAGAAAAACCTGTTTAGTTTGGGTTTGTGTTTTTTAATTTGTTTTGGTTTTTTGTTTGTGGTTTTTTTGTTGTTTTGTTTTTAAATTATTATTTTATTTTTTTTTTAAAATTACTTAAATTCATTAACCCAGCCTTGCCATTTGAATGTTCTTCATCTGATTTATTAAACACTACCAAGTTTCGGAGCACATTTATAAATTAATCTGGATAATGCATGTAATGTGTTTCACGTAATTCCACATTTGTTTTTTGGCTGAAGACACAAATGTTTCACTGCACACATTTTCAATCATTTGGTACACTGACTACGATGATTTCTCTCCTAAGATCTCAATTTCTTTTTTTTTGTTGTTGTTGTTTTATTAAAGATGCAGGCTTTCTGTTAATCTGCAAGATTAGTTTATAATCCTGCCTCTGTCATTACTCTTCTGCTTTCTAAACAAAGGTTTAGAAAGGTTACTCATGTATTTGCAGTAGGAATTAAACAAATGAAAGGACATATGGATAGTACTTTGACTACAGTCTCCTCAAGCGATGAAGAGAGTTTAAAAAATGAATCTGAACACAAGTGGTCACAGAGATTATGAAGGAGAAGCAAGGGTTAGAGAGATGCATATTAAGTGAGATGCATATTAAGTAAGTCAGGCAGAATAATAAGTCACACACAAGAAATGGGTGAGTAGCCCAAATTTTTCCATTGCTACTCAATGAGCTAGTGTTAGAAATACCAGCTTGGTATGATCTCAGACACTACAAGTGAGAAATATAGAAAATCAAGATAGACAATCAGTCTTCATACTGAGGCAGGAATGACTGGCAGCTGTCTTGATTCTAAAGAAGCCCTACACATTCATTTCTAGTGGAGTGTTTTCTGAATACAGCATGAAAGACTGGCACCCTCCTACAGGCTACTGATTTAAGAAGTAATTTCTGCAATAGTTTTTTAAAACATATTCTGTTAGGCATACAAAAATAAGCGGACATCTCCTCCAAGTAAAAGTCTGTCAAAGGACTCTAATTTCAATAAATGTTGCATTTTGAAAAAGTAAGCAAATCCAGGTTCCCATCTGGAAAACACAGGTGGAACTGTTCTAAAATGAAAAATATTTACAAGAAGCAGGGAAATAAAGACAGTATCCTCTTACCATTCATTGAAACAGGTAATTTTTTGCCATGACAACCACCAGATTATATTAGAGAGACCATACCCTTCCAGACATACTTTAAGTACAGCAAGTTATAGGCATAGAACCAACTCCACCTTCCCAGGTGTCACTAACTCCAGTGGCTACGATTCATTGCTGCATCATACATGTGGATCAAACATTTTTTAATTGTCAGGACTGTTGGATGCAAAGCTTTAATTCTTAAAAAGTTCACTATCCCTTCATGCAAAACAGGAAAGATTTTTATCTCATCATTTTGAAACGCGGAGATAAAAAGCAGAAAGAAATTTCAGTTTTGCGAATTCAGAAAGATTGTTCCTTCAGCTTAAGGTCTTCTGGGCAGATGTTTGTTTCATGATAACACAGGGTCTCCCTTGCTGTACCTTGTTTATATTGGGACTTTAAATACATATGAAGGTATTTGCTGTAGGTCCTTGCTGTTTTTGCAGCACCTTGAATAGAAGACACTCCTAAATGAGACTGAACTTGAAAACTATTCTGAAACGAACAAAAGCATTAGAACAGCAGTTTGCAGATTTGAATGCAAGATTCAATCTGTAATTGAAGAGTGAGATGTTAACTGAAAGATATGTTGGACAAGCAGCATGATTTTTGTCTAAAAGCCTTTTCAGGGTCCAATTATAAAAGCATGTTCAAAACTCTTTATATCTAAATGGCTTAACATGCATCAAGGAATTATTTAAAGGGTGTGCAGGTATGATCAAAAAGTCTTCAAAGTCTGATACTAATAAATTTATGTACCCTACAGATCCCACATGTAAATACATACATACACACACACAAAAATCAACTTTACAAAAAACCAAACCCCAAAACAACACGAAGACTTAAAACAGTAAGAACAATAAATATATTATGAGTCATAAAAGACATATTAGTTCAGGCATAAAAATAATATTTTAAACTTAAACTAGTAAAAGAAAGTGAGAAATTGCTGTTTCAAATAACAAAGACCTAAATTTCAAGCCATTTTAATACGGTAGCTTAGTTTCTTACCCTTCCTTAGAAAATAAAATACAAGAGGTTTTTTTTTAGTAATAATGAAATCTTAGTTTAAGATGATTTCCTGAATTCTGAAGTTTGCAGTTTCTTCTTAAGTTTCAGCTACATAAGACAATTGTTGTACCTCATTTCTTGTTAAACTACTTTTGACAGAGTGATTTTTTTTTTTTGATGCAGCATCTAAGACATAGTTCTATCCATAACTACTCCAGTCTTAATGTAATACAAATAACCAACAGGCAAATATGTTTTCATGTCTAAATGTTTACATCAATGTTAGTTTAATGTCTTATGAGAAACCTGAAACCTCTTCCTTAACTCGTGCAGCCCTCCTAAACATGACCATTACAAGGAAATGCATAAAGACATGAACATTTCTCCAAAATAATTCCCACCAGATTATGGAATATGTATGACCACAACCTGACTGTCCCTCTTTAAACAGGTATTATTTAGAAAGAGGACTGAACAAACATCCTGTTCAACCAAGGACCATATCACCCTTCATTTACCAGCCACACAAGCTCATGTATTAAAGATTATGGTCTCTTGTAACAGTTAACTAAAAACGTGTTTTAAGAGAGATATCTTCCAGAGGTTTATTCATTAGAAGTTCAGTAGTGTAAGATTTGATGACCACAATTTTTGACATTGCCACCAGACTCAGACATACAATGGGTCAAAGAGTAAATGATAACTTGGGCAGAGTGGAGTCTCCTACATACTAATTCACCGAACGTGAACACTTGGAAGTTGTAGCACCTACTACAAAAAATACTGTCCCAAGCAGAAGTCTCTATTTACAGAGCTTCCCTTAAAGCCAATAATAACATTGTATCTGCCATAACTGCATCTGTGCCTTAATTCACTTTGAGGTTTTCTCCTAATTTCTGACTCAACATGCTGTCTTTACCTGAATGCATCCAAAATACATCAGCCTTCTTACTCATTTCTAGAACCCCAAAGCTTCCCAATTCCAGTAAATTTAATCTGGTAACTTTTCCTACAAACCCCAAGAACCTTTATAAAAGTAGTAACACAGTAAACATTTGGTTTCAGAAGGAGATATTTCATTTAACATCTTTTAAGCTTCTAGCTACTACAAATGACCAGAGGCAATTTTTTTACTATATTTATTTCCTGCAAATTGGAAAGTTTCAGCAGGCAAACAGTTAAAAACTGGGGGAGGAGGAGAAGGAGGAGGAGGAAGAGGAGCAGAGGGTTCGTTTCCTTTCGAGTTCTCATCATCCAGTATGCTCGGGTAGCAGTGCAGAGGTTAAAGTCTCCGAGGTAAAGCAATACTATTTATAATCAGCAATGTACTCTACATATTTGAAAGTCTCATTTCAGTCCTTTAAAGGCTGTCTCCGAAAGAGTGGCAACAGAATTTGGAGAAGCTCAAGTTTTCTCTCATTATTGTGAAGCAGAGGACATTTCTGAAGCCAAACAGCATTATTGCAGCATAAATACGCTAAGCATTGCGGGAAGCCAAATGAAGTCTTAAACGAAAACATTCACGTTAATGTTTAACCCCTTTCACTTAGACGAGATCTCCACACAGGCGACAGAACGAAGAACGCTGCCTGAATTCTGCTGAAGGACAATGGTACTCTCTTATTTATTTTTATTATGCTGCTGTCTCCTGGCTAATTTTGTACAAGGTAAGGCTGAATAAATTAAGACTGTGGGACTTCAGGTTTTTGCTTTTCCTTTATTAAAACACAACGTGTTTTAATCTTTGTAAAGTGACAAATATTTTCACGTCTGAAAGACCATTTCACTTAAAAAAAATCCTCAAATCTGCAATAAGGTTAATTTTTTTTTCTTTTTTACTTTGTCATAGATGCACAGTAGGATGCGGTCATTACTATTACTGTTGTTTATATTACAAAAATCACAATACTTATACATACTTGTCAGGCTCGGTTGCAGGCAACTTAATTTTTTTACAGCCCTATAACTTAAGGGTTTAAATAGCTTTCATAGTATTTGCTTTCAACTGTTACGAGGTCAAATACACAAGGGAAAAAAACCATAGCAGGAAAAGAGAAAAAATAGCAAAGATAAACAGCTAAACCTCCATAGATCTGTTCAATATGTATCAGTAAACGGCAATGCAGTATTTCTGAGGCAGCATTAATTGGGTTTGATGAAGAAATTTTTTCTTTTACTTGATGCGTGGCACAACACAGAACCACATTCATCATACTTACCCAGGCTTAAGCAAAAATCAAAGCAAAGTAAAAAGCAGTTAAAAGCACCGATTTTAACATTAAGATTTTAAAGGACTGAATTAGTATTGACTTGTTTTCAAAATGTCAACACTAATGCCTGCAAAAACACCTTTCAGACAAAAAACAGACATAAAAAGATTTGGAAATAAGGAGGTAATGCCTTTTAACCATTTTATTGGAAGATGAAGTATTCCCAAGTCATTTGTTTCACTGGATTATGAAGTCATACGAACTAAATATTATCTAAACTTTAATATTAAGCAAATACAAAGAGTACAGACAAAATAGAGTATTTAGAGGTGCAATGATGCAGTCCAAAATCCTGTGGCAGGAAGAACCAGTGAATTGTAAAATGATTTGTTACTATGAAATGCACAGCAAAGTATATAGCTAATGGGGTCTTGACGAACTGAGATGGTATTTCACAGGCTTGTTTTTAGGCATAAACATAACTCCACTTTTCTCTAGAGTTTACCCTTTTAATCGAGATGGAGGAGCTTAGGCTTACAACAACAATTTTCTGTTAAGTAATATCCATAAAAGCAGCCACAAAGGTGCTTGAAAATCCCTACAAACAGGTTGGTTTTTGAAGAGTGTCAAACACTACTCTCAGCACTCCTAAAAATTAAGACAATTTCATCCTCCAGATTTACAAAATCTAGCCATAACATAGACAAGGCTGAGTTTCAGAGAGACATTCTGATAACAATTAAATACCTATAATGACACTCTTGCATAATAAAACTAAAAGGCAAGAAAGTCACAGACTTTCTTCTCACAGTCACAGACTGGGTTATGCCTGGACAGTGGATCTTCTCAACGTTATGACATCTTGCTCTTCAAGGGCAGGAGGAAATATGGTAGCATAGTCCTTGACAGCAGACAATAGCATAGGGGCTAGAGGATTCTAAGTGGCAAATTTCATACACAGTGAGACCAACAGCTGCAATTCTAGCTCTAGATCTGGTAAAACACTAACAGAAAGCCATGCTTTCATTCTATAATATACCCTGAGGCTGAAAGATGTCAAATTCTGTTCTCATAGGCAAGGCTTCATCATTTAGTTATTCCCCAGAAACATGTTTAACACTGCAGAAGCAATTGTGTCTTCTTACCTGATAATGGGGTGTTTGTGTACTTTTATGTCACTCTATGAAATACAGCTTCTAGATGCCACACAGTTCAATAGGAAAAATGCACAATAAACACTTAACAACCTGAAACATCCCTGGAAGCTATTATTTGAAGGGTAATAAAAATTTAAGTGTATGAAACAAGTTATAGCTTGGTTCCCTAGGGAACTATCCTTTGCAACCTGTCCACAAAGATGTATTTAAGGAGAAAGCCTGATGAGTGCGCTCACTCTGTACAGATATTCTATATTCTAAGCAGGTATAAAGTCTCAAATATTTCTGTAACTGCCTAGTGTCTTCAGTGTAATTCTTATGTTCAGAATGAACCTTCCCTGTGACATAGCATAGAGATCTCATCACATTCACTAATTCAGAGGAACGTCAATGCTCCTCCTGTAATTTTTCACTCAGGATAGCAGTTTTTCTGACTCTAGGTCCACAAAAATCAGTGCTTCCCTAACAGACGCTCCCTCTCCTCAGTTTCTGCTGTAAGGTACATAGTGGGTCTTGTATGCAAATCTACTCTTGGCTCTGGTAATAGGCTACCGTACCGGTATATTTCATTTTTACTGCAAAAATCCTGACTTTCACTTTTCAGTGGTGGTCCTTTTCTCTTCCTTTCCGCACAATATTGAAAGGTTGACATGGATTTGATTTGCTGAAGTTTTTTGTTCAAACGGATGAAAAAGACTCACATCAAGGTTGTTTACTCTGTAAGTGTATGCCTTAGGAGCTATGAAGAAAAATTATTCTTCTGGGACCCAATTTCCTAATGTTTTTCTTTGGCCTATGCATTCAATGCAGACTGAGGAGCACTGCTGACAGAACATACAAGCAAAATGGATGAACCTTCCACCTAACATACAACTCCTTTCTGGAATGCTGAGTGGAAAAGAGGCATTCTTCCAGCATGAAATCCAGTGCATACCAGTAAGGACAATAAGATAAATATGTTTTTTCCCCAACAGCTTAATAAGATTTTACAATTGCAGTAATATCGAGTATCCATTCTCTTGGTTCAAATTCTGCTTCTGTTCTTAAGGCTTTTAAAATTCTATCCCTCATTTCTACTTTAACGACAATGCCCTCTTTATTTTCAAGCTTCTAAGACAGCTGTATACCGAGTTTTCACTAAAAAAGCATTTTCCACATCTTTCTAACAAAAACCTAGAGCCTTCTAACCACAACAGCATTCCTATAAAGAAACTACCTTTATAAAAATATGCTTGTTCTGTGTTCCTGTGTAAAACCAAATATGCTGTGATGTTGGCAGCTGCAAAGCATGAAATACTTACAGGTGAAATACAAATTTTGTTAAAACCAAATTCATTGAATAAAAGAAGAGAAAATAAATTATCTTTAAAATAAAAATAAAATCTTTCTTAAATTATCTATTAAGCTTAATGGCAGTTGATGGAACCTTCCCCCACCCCTGGTATTTTCTCTAGGAAGTTCTATATGAAATGCTTCAATGATAAAAGACATCACGTTAATTGCTGTGGGATTCAGGCCTGCTGCACTCTCACTCTTCTGACTTTTCAACAAGGTATATGTAAGGGAAAAAAAAAAATCACAATGGAAAAACTCCTCTGCCAATACTGATGTAAATTACACAGCTCTCTCTGAATGCTGAATATGAGCAGTAGTGTACTTACCTCATGGTATGCACATATGCTAAAAATAAGAAATGAGTGTTGTCTGCATGTTCTGTTTTCCAAAGCACTAATACAAAGATGTCGGGGGGGGGGGGGGGGACCACAGGGGGGGGGGGGGGGGGAAGTCTAAGAGTTAGAAACATTTGCTGACTTTATAAGGATAAAAACCCAGTGTATTTTGTGGATTACGTTTTAGTCTCTGTCTCTTCCTTTTGTTTATTTAATAACTTTTTTCTGCTGATTTAATTTACTGAATTCTGGTCCTCCGGCAGAACTTAAGGTTTCCCAGGCCTTAAGGAAATCTCAGCAGCAGCCACCCCTTAGTACACAGTGCTTACGCATCTTCCCTATTCTAAAGCTAGACCATGACCAACGTATGGCACTGGACTCACCTACTGGCACATGCATTGCCTCAAAGTAGAAGAAACTTCAATCTGATGGGCTAGCCCCCCCTCCTTGCTCAAGTAATGAAGCGTACAAAGGCATTTTGGGTTCTTTGGATAATTTTGTTTGTCCTAGAAAGACTGTTTCATGGCTCTGCAAGTACCATTTCCAGTGGCTGAGTACACTGCAGTATGAGCATGGGCATACAGAGTTCCACCTAGTAACTGGAAAGAGAGTAATCTCAACATTTATAAATGCATCACTAACATGTCAGCTACTAAAAAAAGTCAAAAGTTCTCTCCCTCTCTTTATCTCACTTTTCCTTTCAGATAATCTGAACACTTAATTAAACTATGATGAGAAGACAGTATCTGAAAAATAAAAGATGAACCCACTCGATGCAACAAAATCAGGATTTTTAGTGTGCATTGCTGTCTGTATGTTCATCTACACTTTTATCTACCTAAAGGATAACCTTTCTGAAGAGCCAAATAAACAAAAATTTAATGCAGATATAGCAGAGTGTGGTTTTTACCCGGATGAACTTTGTTCAGCTCTTTTTGTGGGGAAAACTGCTGCCTTTAAAATTGGAAACTTCTGTCAGAATACCTACCAACCTAAAACACTCAGCTGCATTCAGACTTCGTGCAACTGTTCCACGGTTTTGAAAACTCTGCATTTTATCACAAGACCACTGTCAGATGAAGAAGGAAATTTCTCATTGGCATACATTATCACAATTCACAAGGATCTGGAAATGTTCGTAAAGCTGCTAAGAGCTATTTATATGCCTCAGAATATTTACTGCATACATGTTGATGAAAAGTCACCAAAAGATTATAAAGCTGCTGTACAAAACATTGTTAATTGCTTTGAAAATATTTTTATTTCCTCAAAAAGAGAAAATGTTGTTTATGCAGGATTTTCAAGATTACAAGCTGATATTAATTGCATGAGAGATCTAGTTCATTCCAAAATTCAGTGGAATTATGTTATTAATCTATGTGGTCAAGATTATCCCATTAAAACAAACAAAGACATTATACAATACATCAAAAGTAAATGGAATGGTAAAAATATGACTCCCGGGGTAGTCCAACCACATCATATGAAACACAGGACACAGGTTAGTTACAGAGAATATGTACGTTCTGGAATGTCATATGTGTATCCAACAAAGAATATAAAAGCTAAACCTCCATATAATTTGACAATATATTTTGGTAGTGCCTATTACATACTCACTAAAGAATTTGTACAGTTTACATTGACTGATGCACGTGCAAAAGATTTGCTTGAATGGTCAAGAGACACGTACAGTCCGGATGAACACTACTGGGTCACACTGAATCGTTTAAATGGTAAGATATATGTTATTTCTACTACGAATAACCCCTGGACCAACAGCATTGCAAAGTCTCTGACATAGAGAGCTAGTGAGCTCCAATTCAGAGCTTAACACCAGCACTTAATTGAGTTGTGTTGTGTAAATATGGCAACTTCTTCAGTCTTGATGCTGCCCTTTCAAAAAGTCACATCTCCTGATGGCTGAGAAACAAAGCTTGATTCTAGAAAAGTACTACTTATGGTACAAGGCTAGAAAAATGTTGATTAAAAAGGAGTAAATTTTTGCTACATGAAAGCTCATGCTCTCAAGGAATAAAAAAAGCAGTAAAACTGAGAATGGTGTCTGTTCTTATGATGTCATTATCTACAAATAAATACTTAATGTGGCTACATTTAAAAAGTTTTCAGCAGTGAAAATTTTCCCTGTAGTAAGTAGAAAGAAATCTTATCAGAACCTTATGTTTTTAAAGATGCTCCAGGGGCTACACCCAATGCAGACTGGGAAGGCAACATACGAGCCATTAAATGGAAAGATCAAGAAGGAACCATGCACAAAGGCTGCAAAGGTAATGTGAATTTTGATCATGAACTCAAATTTGATTCGCTGACTAGCATTAATTGCAAATTAGGTATTATGCTTTAAACTAGCTATTAAATTTGCCTCAGTGGTCATATATATTTTATTTTGGAAGTATTAAATAAAACAGCAAGCCACCCTACTAAATTACTCCACTGTACCCAATCTAAATAGCTTCCGATATATTCTTGCAAAGATTGTCACAGTATCCATATACTGACACCGTTCTTTCAACCTCCAATTACCAAAGCATTAACTTGACTGATCAGTTTCCAGTGAAGAGGAGGGGGTTTATTTGACAAGTATGTTTGTCAGATACTTTCATCAACATTGGGTTAAATCTCTTCAATGTGAAGAACAACAAAAAAAGGAGAATAGTGCTGACCATATGGAAAGCATGCAAAAAAAATTTTTAAATATGTAAAACTCAGTACAGTGATTTACTACATGATTAAACAGGTATCCAAACAGAAGTAGGAGATCAGAACTTCAGCATGCCCAACTACAACACACGATATTAAGCAGAGCAACATGTCAGTGAAGTAGCTGGAGGTAACACGTATCCACTTGTGTAAAATACAAAACCAAACCCTCGCCTTTATGTTTAAAATCTAGCATTATCCTCCAGATATATTTCAGTGATGCTCTATATGAAATTAAAAGGCAATTTCTGTTAGTAACACTAGAGTGAAATGATTTTTAAAAATTATTCTGTTCAGCTTTCTGCTGCTTTCAGATACCTTCAATTTGTCTTTGCAGGTCATTACCTCAGAGACATCTGTGTCTACGGACTAGGGGATTTGCAGTGGATTATTGAGTCACCTCATTTGTTTGCCAACAAATTTGAGCCCGCAACATACCCACTTGTTACGGACTGCCTAGAGAGACGCTACAGGCTTAAGGTACTGCACCAGGCAGAAGTCCCCATTGAAGATCACTGGCGTTTTCAGGAAGAGAGCTACTTCAACATGAAACTGAATGTTTGAGCTTAACTAACATCTAAACAAGCATTCAAAATACTGACAGAAACCAGTAACATTTTTAGCCATAGACTTCACTCTGTGTATTACAGCATGAGGGTAAGCACAACGCTGTACTACCAGTCTGTCAGTAAAATAAACAGGTTTTATTTATTACAGTAAGATAAAGAGGAACAACTGCTAATGGGTTAATTCTCAAAGAAAATGACATGTCTAAATCTATAACTTTTTTAAGACAAGGGGGAAGTTCATAATCCTTTAAGTGACTTATTTAACTGGAAAAATACATATTCCTCATGTCTGCAGACAAAAAAAGGACTAACTGGTATGAAAATAATAAAATGGAAGCAATGAATGAACAAAGATAAAATATGAAGAGCACAAGTTAAAGTCATGTCTACTGTACGCCTTATGAAATAGATCATTCAAATAACAAAGTTTGCACGAAAATTTCAGAGTTTGTAGATAAGCAAGTGACAACCAGTTCCAGACACAGTCCGTTTCTGTTTTCGTTTGTTTTTTTTCCCTGTGGCCAGCCGCATCTCTAATTTCATTGTGTAGCACGGCAACATCACTCTTGCCCTACTCAGGCTTTGCTCCTGATGAAAACAGTGTGTGTGCCAGTAACAGTAGTAGGGATCCTGTAATGCATGTTTACCTTTAAGTCTGTTTCTGAGACTCTGCAGGAGTTTAGGGCAAGGACACATGGAAAATTTGAGGCCAGAGAATAAAGGAAAAGGCATCTTTCAATCCCAGCGTACCTGCGAGAAGCAAAACTTCCCTGAACGTTGCACCAGTCTGCAGCAATTGGAGATAACACCTAGCAGCAACCAGGACAAGCATCTCATTTCCCAAACCCTTTGCAGACCAAATGCAGCACTCGCTGGTCTACAGTAAGGAAGTGGCTTTCAACACACGCCACCAGGAACAGCAATAAAAAAAGAGCAAGGATCCAGCCTTTTTCCAGGCAAGAGTTGCTCTTTCCTCTTCAGGACTCTTAAATTAATCCTTTCACTCGTGCAACCAAAAAGATTGGGGGAATATAAGGAAGCATTTAGATGTGGTGCTTTGAGACATGGTTTAGTGGGTTTAGTGGGCATGGTGGCGTTGGGTAGAAGGTTGACTTGATGATCTTTGAGGTCTCTTCCAATCACAACAATTCTATGATTCTATGAAACAGATGGGATATAGGTGGTGGTCTTTCATACAACATGACAACTATTCCATGGGATTAAACGTCTTATAAGACCATCTCTACACCCTGTCTCCAAAGGTCTTTAGTTAGGTGCTACTGATGGAACGAGACCAGGAGAAACCTGAATTGTGAGAAGTAATTTCAAACTGTTCATCCTCCTTTAAATGTATTTTGGTAAGAACGCAGATGGACGTTTCATCCCAGTAAAACCAAATAAACTTCCAATTATTTTTCATGGACTCTGATGGGAACTAATAAAATATATCTTGCTATTTATAAGCTCACTTGATTAGAAACCACAAATTATAAATAAATGTCTAGGAGCAATCTAGATGTACACTTCAATATGCACCCAAAATATCACTCAGTTTTTACAAGAAAACTGACTTACAGATTGTTTTTCCAAAAAATCAAATGAATCAACAAATGACCCAACAATAAAACATGAAAGTTTTTCATTACAAACTTATTCCCAGGTTCCTGGAACTGTACTGCTCGTTTTCCCACAGGAGTTTCTTGGAAACATAATTTCTTTCCAATGAACTTTAACCTAAAGAAAGACCATCTGGTCCCTATTTATTTACAGAAAATTACAAACTCAACCCAAAGGCCTGTACTCAGTTTCATCTATAATCTAGGACTTATCTTGTGGCTAAATATTGCTGAGGATGCTTTTTTTATGGTGGGAAATAAAGAAAAAAGAAAAAAAAAAGCCATGCAGCAGGTTCACACTGAGCTTGTTGAGAGTCCCTCTGAAAACCATTACTGAAGCTAATGGGTCTCTGGCATGTATTAATCATAGCAGTATTAATAATTAAATTTCTCTCCAAACCACACCCAATCCTCTGTAGGGCACTACCAGCATTTACCTACTCCGTGTTGTCCTTTAAAACACAAATGGAACATTCCTTGTTACCATCATTGCAGCAAATCCAGTATCTCGCTTTCACCTTTCATCACCATCACACAGAACAATTGTTGTGTTTCACTTCTGAATTGAATTAAAAGGATAAATTCAATAGCAAGGCACTATATAACATGGGCTTGTTTTGCAGAAACTGAACCAGTCAAACTAGGAGAAAAAAATCTGCACAAAAGCCCTCCTAAAATATAATTTAGATATGACTTTACTCATGCCAATCCAGGAAAATCATTGGAGTGCGATCCTCCTTCCTTAAAGGTCTTCATGTTTTAAGCAAAATTTTACATATATAAAATCCCCAGGAAAATTGTAATTAAACCACCCCATTCTCAATCGTTAAGAAACGGTGTTCTACTCATTATTCTGAGTGACCATAACCACATTACATTCTTCTAAGATTTTTGTACTTCTAACAACAGTAAAAAATAAAAATCTGTGAAAGCTGAGCACATTTAAACATACATAAAAAGCATTCATTAAGTTCTGTATACATTATCATATTATAAGTAGATTGATCACAACTTTTAGATCTCAGCAAGCAATGTTCACTAACTTTTGGTGACTGCTGATATAAGGCCATATACTGTCAAAGTGACCTTGTTCAAGGAAACACTATGCTCTACAACATACTGCACACACATTAATTCTATATCTGAAAGACGTATGCATAATTTCTGTTTCAAAAAGCCTGAGGCACATGTTCAATAGCTCTATATCTAAATTAAACATTTGATTAAGTGTTTTATATGGCACAGACTTTAATAGTTAGGGTACTATTTCAAATGTTTATTAAGAGTCTGTTTACTTCAAAAACAATTCCAAAATAAATTTTAAAGTGATACAAGAAATTACATTTTAAAATGTAATCTTGTCCTTAACTTCCAGAGTGACTCCCAGAAGGACTTCCACCACAGATTCAATAACCACTATCCTGTCTCCAAACGGCCTCTATCATGCTATTACACCAATAGTAACTTCTTAAATAGGACAGCCAATGTGAAAAATTGGTAATGGTGCCTTTTTCAACCCTCCAAAAGTGAGGTTAAATAGATGCTATATGCTGCTAGGTAATTCTTTTATTCCATCATTTCTAAAAGCATAATTTTTGTCAAATAGCAGACTTCCAAACAAGCAGGCACCAAAAATTGCCCATGCAAGAATCGGGAAGCCAGTTAGAACAGAAGTTCCAAGACATTTAATCACTTTGGGGCCCACTAAAATCTACAGAACAGCACAGATTAGCACTAACTTACAGTCTTCAAGATCCCAGTCAAATACAAAAAAAAGTGACTAGAAACAGTCTTGTTTGTTCTTTTAATTTTAGTAGTCTGTTGCAGAATTAAACACAACATTAGGTGAGAACATCCTACTCAAAAGTGCAAATTTTAAACTGATCATTTCCATGTCACATATAATTCTTCCTGAAGAACAGGAAACAGGAGGCAGCAGAAAACTGATCTTCAGGGCTTCTGCTACAGAATATACATCACCAAACTCTATTATCTGGAAGCTAAGTTGTTTCTCTTCCTGATGATTGAAAGTCCTATCATGCCCATTTTAGCATGTGACTTAGTACCGATAGTTTAAATTTTCTCTTCTTACTGTACAAAACCGCAAAAATATGGCTCAAACAAAATACATTTCTGTGTAAAAAGGTATTACAAGTTTTATTTGTACTCATAAATTGCTCTGTTTTAGACAAAGCTCTTTTTCAACTCTTTTCAGTCTAAATAGTTAGAAGCTTCAAAACTTGTCCCAAGCATTTCATTTAACAAGACTGCTCTCCAACATAAACCAACACTAGAAAATTTTCATTGCTCTTTCAAAAAATCTTTGGCCAGGGAGTTTTCTATTTTGGCAAGGCAGTTTAAAACATTTACCATTTAGGCAATAAGAGACAATCTCTTTCAACACTGCTACAGTGTCTGACTGTGTGTTTGCCTTAGAGTTTTCACATTTTAATGTTATTTTTTAACTTGAATCCTTCAATATAATGCTACTTAAGACGTAAAGCAAGAAAGAACAGGTTACTTCCAAGGGAGATAAGTCACTTAGGAAAAGGTCTCATAGATTAACTACAGTTGCCTTACTAAAAGTCCTTCATCCATGACAGTTTCCTATCACATTCTTGTGCCTTTCCCTAGTACCAATACAGACTTTTAAAACAATTCCCGTAAAAGCAGATAAATCTATGTAATATTGTCAGTTTTTCATGTAAAGCCTCTATTGAAGCAAATTCTTTGAAGGAGAACTCCAATAGAAAGACTGCTTCATCCTCCCTGTATGTAGGCTCCATAAAACCTTTCAAATCTAGTACGACAGCGAGTACTGTCAAGATAAACCAAGGAATGCTGATTTCTTCATCTTGGTGTTTCCCATTTCCTTGAATTAGACAAAACCTGCATATGCATTCAAATTTTTTCCTAAACACTTATTTCATGATCTGCATATCACTAGGCAAACGGATAGCTCTATTTCTGGTATGAGCTGCCACAGAAAAAACTGAGAAGAAAACTGAGCAGTGAGACAACTGTCTGTGGGACTTCCCACAAAGTGGTAAGCACTCCCATGAGCCAAACCAGAATGCCTGGAAAGGAAGCAACCCTCTGCTCTGAGCACAGGAAAGTAATTTCCTACAGTTTCATGCAGCACATTTTTATTATATGCATCTTGTAGCACATAAATATACATTCATTATCCAGTTCAGATGATCTAGTTTAAAGTACATGAGCATCAAGGTGAGGACTGCAGAACTGTTGTTTGGACTGCTAGATATCTGTATTCTTTGGTGAATGTTTTCACTGCAGCATTACGGCATCTGTTTGACAAAGTCCTTTGGGAAACCATTGCTGTTTACAATTTAGCAGACTGTCAAGACTGGTCTGTAGGCTCACAGGTGAAACTAATACATAAGAATAGCTTGTTTTGAAAGAGCTTTCTTGAATTTCACAGTACTGGGGAAGAGAACTGCCACACAGCTCCTAGACTGACGCTTTTCCAGTTTACATCCATGCTATAAACCTTGTCCCCTGGGACAAAGTGAAAACACAGATTCTGCTAGCTGAAGAGAGACTGACTAAACAGCATAAACAAGCAAATACAGGATTATTCTTTGTGAACTACTCTCATCATGTCACTCTCCGAAGTCACATAACAATGCCTCTGCACACACAGATGTGGCAGGGGCACACAGGGCTGGGCATCTGGGCACATACTGGCAGACAGAAGGTGCCAAGGTCATGAAAAAAAATAATGCTGTGGCCCACATGGAACTCATATGCTGGATTTCAGTTCAAAAAACATACTGTACTTCTTAAAATACAGCAGTTAGCACCAGCAGAACCATAGGTATGGCAACCCACAACATTCAAACATTCTGTATGTAAAAATTTTTTTGTGTTTTGAAAAAGCATGTATCAGAAAAGGATCCTATTTATTAATAAAAAAATTATAATCTTTGCATATGTATAATACACAACACTTCATTATTTTTCTTCTTCATTAGTTCTAGTTCATTTTACTGTATGCCCCATTGCTGCATAAATACCGAATGTGCTGGGGGAATGCTGCTAATTAGTGCTTTGGGTATAAACAAATTGTTAGCTACCAGAAAGCATGGCAACCAGTTCCCCATGATCCTACTTAGAGGAGTTCTGGTCCCCTTCTTGATTTTGAATACTGAATGAAAACATTATCAGTATATATCCAAAAAATCTACCAAATCACTCTTTGACTTTAATCAAAGGAAATGTGGACCAAAACATGTTCTCCCAGCAGGTTACCATTGTCTCTGTGCACCAAAATCCAATAATGAAAATATGACAGACTAGATTATATCTACTTGGTTATTTCTGGAAGTATCCTTCTGCAAAGAATTCACATGTATGTGAAAGTGGTTGCATGCAAATATGAGGCTATGCTAAACACTAATTATTAAAAAAAAAATAATCCAGAAAACATGTGAGATTCATTTAGTTTTTATAAGATTATCAGACTGGCCAAATCACGCAGAAAATATCTCATTCCTGCATTTAACAATCAAGTTACATCCATCTATCAACAAAAATTTAGACACAAACAAAAAACCTCATTAAAAATGTATTAGTATCTGCCATCAGGAAAGCAAAGCCATTAGGACTAAACCAGTATTCTATAGAACAAAGTTAGCACTGAAGCAGCAGTATGAGGCTAAACCTAACAATATTCCACATCATCTGCAACAACTTACCAGGACAGTTTTTCCTCCACAGATCTTGTTTACTACAGATATACTGTATGTTTTATCCAACATCAGTGCGTTTGATGAAAAATAACTCTGCGTAAATGTGGCAACTATCGCCACAAATCTCACTGATAATAAAAGTAGTGATAGGAAACAACAACAACAAAAAAAAGAGTATTTGCAACTTTCATCATTGCCCCTAGCTACAAAGAAACCTATATAATAAGATCAAACCAGCACTGTAAAATGAAGTGCAGTCAGTATTTTCTACAATAATGCATGTAATTGCTGAAAATTCTATGAAGAGCTGCCCCCCCGCCAAAAAACACAACAGCAAATGTCCTTTAAAAATACAGGGATCAAAACATAACCCGAAAATGTAATCAGTCTAAACACCTAGAGTGGACACTGATAAAACACAAACCACATGCATTCAGGAAAACAAACAAACCAACCAATCAAATACCCAAAACCCCAAACCAAAAACAATCACCCTTTTTTAAACTGAAATTATAACCAAATATTTGAAAAAAATGAAATTTCTGAAGTATTTATTGCAAAATCAAACTGTCTCCAAGAACAAAAGTATTCACCTTTACAACTACTTAGAAACACATTTTTATTAAAAAAGGCCACATAGAACTACTTCAGGCCATCACAGAACACAACTTTTACAAGTTCCATTTCAATTTGCATATTCAGATTTAAAAAATCCCACTTTACAATACTGGATCTGAATGCAATTGTGTATATATATACACACTATATACATATACACAGTATATATATACACAAATTGTGTATATATCTCTCTCTGTATATATCTAGAGAAGTCATATGTGACCCCACTGCTACTAAAGTTGAAGAAAAACTCACCTTGTGACAAACTTCTGATTTAATTTCTTTGAGAGCACGTTCAGAGAACACACAGCCACAGTTTTTCAAGAAGCAAAACCTTCAAAGAAAAGACGACATACAATCATTTTTAAGAAACCCTGTGTCTAAAAGAGTTATGTGGAGTGGTGATTTAACACAGAAACAGTACTGCAATGGGCTAGCAGGACACAGCTAACTTTCTCTTTACAAATTCTTGCAGCTAATCAAAGTATCAGCACCTTTAAGTAGGCACTTATTAATGCGCACAATGTAAGAATCAAATGAAAAATATTGGGTATGTTTAACCACAACATGTATTTTGTTATTTCATTCTTGATATAATTCAGTATAGGTTTATGACAATCTCTCAATAGGATCTTAGCAAAACAGATGTTCTTGAGATGTTTTTGTACATTTGCCACAGGTCAAGACATGTTTCTCTGGAATCATCACCACAATCTGCTTTACTACAAAGTCACATTATTTGAATGGTTCTACCTTCCACCAGGCTTACTGGTCTCACTCAGACTCAAGCTCTCCAGCAAAGCTGTAACAAGTGAGCCAGGGTCGGTTCTCTCAAGTCTGCCCTGCACCCAGGGAAGATTCTGGCAAGACCACGTGAAGCAATTACACACACAGTTCATGGGATCTCCCTTTTCCTGAGAGCTACTGTTAATCCTTTCCTCTCTATGACCCTCAACTGAATTAAAAAATACTAAGGTGGCTCTGGTAAAAATAGGTTTACTTTTCAGGTTCTCTCTAATTCCACCTGAGTATCTCCTGGCTAATCACTCTCTGAAGGAAGAAACACTTTGCAACTATCAAGCTGTGAACCCGTCGTCTTCTCACTCATCAGGGTTAACATGCATACAAAAAGAAATGGCTAATTTGCCCAAACCAGGACGCAAGGAAATGTCCTTCCTCAGACCAATAAAAAACAGATATTATTGCAGGATTAGAATAGACACACAATCCATCTCCATTCTGATCCTAACACAGGGAGAGGTAGGATTGCTTGATGTGACACAAAGGGAGGTCTCATCCAATCTCCCCCTGCTTTCCCATACCAGTCTCCTGTGGTTTAGCACCCAAACAACTTTTAGTCACTTTTTCTCTGCAAACATTGCCCTTTACTCCTTTATTATATGTATAAATTCACTTAGGAAAGGGTTAACTTTTTATCCTTCCTCTTGACTATCAAATGAAAAGACATTTAGTAGTCTCCTGAACTCCCTCCTTCTGAAACGAAGACAAATATTCCCGACAAGGGCCTGAGTAAGTATATGCTTTGCAACATTATGAATTCAACCATTTTTACCTGTTCTATATTCAGTTTAGCATAGTATTCACTTCTAAAAATAAAATCCAGAAAGTTAAATACTGACCTATGTCTTCCATTCATTTCCAATCCCACCACAGGGCATATAAAGCGTGCAGACTGGATATCATCATATTTGTCACCTTTTATACTCTCTTTATCACCACTCCAAGCTGGATTATCTGCAAGGTTTAGTTCTGTTACATTCTGAAAAAATAAAAACGCAAGCCTTAAGCTGTTTACTAATGATTTTTGAGCCATGATAACATTCACTAGGATTTTTTTCCTTGTGGTTTGCTATTTTTAACATTTTTACTATATAGTCAGAACACAAGGAAGTCGAGGTTTTGTAGCATGTTTTAACTTTCATGGCAGTCTTTAATATTACACACAACCTATGTACCTTAATGCTCTTGATATGCGAAGCAGCTTCCATAGGAGTTTTATCAGCTGACTTGTCCAACAAAAATTTGATGATGGCATCTTTATTGTACAACCTGTAACACAAAATGTTTAGTAGTCATATTTGATTCTCATGACATTTTTTAATTTATAAATTAGTACCTTTTAATATAGTGGTCTATATGGAAACATTCATACCTGCCTAGCTCACAGGCTACAATTGGCCGACATAACTTCTCTTGACTCAGAGCACAGTAGTACCATCTTGCCACCAATTCAGCATTTTTGTCAACCTGAAGGAAAAAAAAAATTACTTACGATTTTAAAATAGCTTTTATATTTGCAAATTATTTAAACATAAAATCAAATAACACTTGAAGCATTAATCAAATGCCCAAGTATCTTACCAAACCTATTTTCTGCACTCAAAGCTAATCCGTAAAATAACTTTATCAAAACTTTTTAGCAAAATTCATAATCAGTTTTGAGGGTCTACCTCTATCTATTGAGCACATTTCTGCATTATGGGACTTGGGACCTATCTTCCTAACTCTAACTCAGTCTTCTTATTTTTTACCACTTCCACCTGTCCCCTTCCCTCTTTATTCTTTTTTGCTCCTCACATGTTCTCCACTACCCTCTTCTCTCTAGTTCTACATCTCACACCTGCTTGGGACAACTACCAGTTCCACTCCCTGTATGGAACAAGGTAACAAGAAAACCAAATCTGGGGATGTCAGGATGCTACCTACTTCTGATCTAAAACCATGACTTTTATATAACAGATTAGGTCATAAAAGAAAGGCTGAGGTTCACAGCTACTCTGACAGTCAGGTGTGGGAAGGAAATGGATTTTGTTTACTTATCTTACAACAGCAAGTGTATTTTGCCTAAGTCTTCTGCCACTTGCTGTGAGATTTTCCTGATGCCACTGTGTATCCATTATGTTAAAAGATTCTAAACAGTCAGCCCAAACACTCAGAACGTAAGCAGATGGAATGCAGAAATGGCCAATGGTACGGTCACACTATCAAATGATCTACAAAAGTGTTACTAGCAGACACCATATCCCTAGGTGAAGGAGGTCCCTAAACCTCATGTGTAAAAAATGCAGCAGGATGTCTTATGTACAAAAAGCCCTCCAGACGACAGGAGTATCTCCGCTGTAGCTGTCACCAGAGCCACAGATACAGTCCCCCCGAGGCGGCACCCGCAGACCGGCCCAGTGCCGTGAAGAAGGGCGCTCTCCTCCACTCTGCCAGAACCAGGAGTGCCATGCCCGGCTCGCAGGCACTCCGGGATGGACAGGACTGACCAGGCCTCTGTGGGGCTTCTCTCCGTCCAGGCCGCGGGCCCACAGCGAGGGCCCAGACTCACAGAGCCGCTCCTCCAACCTTCTCGACTTTGCGGGGCCCCTTGACCAGCTCGTGCCGCTTGGGGATAGTGCCGCCATCGCATCCCATCTCGCACCCCTCAGCGCCACTCTTCCGGGTCCGCTTCCCCCACAGGCTACAAACTTCCGGGGGAGCGAAGCACTTCCGTTGTGCCCTGAAAGCGTCATATCCGTTCCATAGCAACGAGCCGGCTGGGGGCGTGTCTACTAGCGCACCGCAGGAGGGGCGAGGCAGGGCGGGCGAGTCCATCGGTGCCAGAGGGGCGCAGAACGTGCCACCGCGCGCAGGACGATCCGCAGCGCCCCCGCCCGGCGGCAGGGAGGTT
>NW_009593486.1:0-263 GCF_000690535.1 Cariama cristata
TTCTAGTATATCTCGACTTTATCTTTCTGCGGACTGCTCTGCTTTATTTTTTGGGGGGTAGCAGTATGTCATCTAAAAAAAAAAAAGAGAGGAAGAAAATGCAGTAAACAAAAATATCCTTTTAATTATTTTTACATTAGAACTGGCTTTTTTTATCAGTTTGGCACGGAGAAGCGATCAAAAGAGGATTTTTAATTTTTTTTTTTTCTTGCACTGAAGTCAACTATTATGTAATCGCACTTACGGGCTCTCTGCCTTGAAAT
>NW_009593487.1:0-4869 GCF_000690535.1 Cariama cristata
TGGGGCGGTGGGTGTCGGAGCGCCGGGCGCCCCCTTCACAGGGCAGCCCCCTCCCAGCTACGGCAAATTCAGCGCTGGAAAACCGTCATGGAGATGGAGCGGGCGAAGCTGGTTTTCCTGTGTTCCACGGTGGAAATGACTTCGTTGACCTTGTTTTTTCCCTTGCAGCTCTTACGCCGGGCTCAGACAAGGAGATTTGGGTGCGGGGTGCTGAAACCTCCTTTTTTTTCTTGTTTGCGTTTGGAGGAGGGGACTGGGCAGAGAGGGAAACAGTTTCTGGTTTCAGCAGAGATTCCCAAACTTCTCTTCTGTGTCTCCTTGGCTGTACGCTGACATCCCCAAGCGCATCATGAGCACCCTTCTTTTATTGCCTTCGAAGGTTTTCTGGAAGCAGAGGAGTTCCAGGCTCCCGCTGTTTCGCTTTTCTCCTTCTCCAATATCGCAGTAACAGTGCACGTTAACTGAATTTCCTGATGTCAAGGTTGCCAGCAGCATATTTTCTAAATGTGCTCGCTACCAGTTGGCAATTGAAGCTCGACCAACAGCTTGGCTGTAATGTTTAAAAGCAGCGTTATTCTTTAGTGGTTGGTAAAGCGTGTGTTTTGGCTCCCTCGGCGCTACTTCAGGACAGGAGGTGGAAATACGGAGAGAAATCAGTTGCACATCAAATCTGGAAACATCCAAGGAGGAGCAGTGGCAGAGAGGTGATTTTTCAGTTGGCCGTGGCCTTTGCAACGCTGGGCTCGCCGGAGCTGTGCTGGGCGACGGCTGGAGCCCTGCTGGTGTGGCTGATGATACCCGAGCTGAGCGCTGGGTTTCTTTGTCTGGGGTTTCGTGTAGTTGCACGTTGCAGGATTTAAACTTTGGTAATCGACATAAATGGTGCTTAGATTTTCTGTGCGGTGACTTGTCACCTGCTGATCTAAGTAGGGGTACGCTTAGAGCCAGCTAATATTTTCTGATGGTGTTCTATCTTTTTTGCTATTGGCATAAAGGATTTTTTTTTCTGTTTTATTTTTAATCAAGGTGGTTGATATGAGGTGTCAATGGCAACAGATGGCTGATAGAAACTATTTCCAATCTTCTTAACACTTCTTAGCTTACTTGGCTCTTGTAGAATACCAACTAGTGGGAAGCTGGGGAAGAAGAAAGATTGTCAACTGTAATGCTAAATCATGTAGAAAAAAAAAAAACCAAACTAAAAGTTTTAAATGAATACAGGCCTGGGTTTAATACCTTGTATAGGATTGTTTTAAAAGTCCCTGGAGAGTTTGTTCTGCAGTTACTGTGGGACAATTTTCTAAACTACAGCAGGGGAAAGAAAAGTTAGACAATCTACCAAATGCTACTGTATCAGAAGGATGATATCCAAATTTGACTGTACCGTGTGGGGAAAAGAATATGAGAAGGTCAAACACTACAGTAGGATTTGTGTTCTCTGATAAAATTAAATTGGCCTTTGATACAGTTGAGGTTTTGAAGGATTTTTTGTGGCTCTTAAGTGAAGATATTCCTGATTTGAGTGTTTTTTGTTTTGTTTTGCCAAATTATTTTGTCTTGATGAATGGACAGGAACTGAAATGTTTGCTCTCTACTAACTTTAAATGTCAGCTGCTTTGATAGTGGTGCTGATGTGGCTGTGGTCAGCTGGCAGCGAAAGCTGACTCACTCTCCCAAGGCTGAAAACCCAGCTGCCACTGCTGGGCGTTTTGCTTATCTGGTGCTGCTGTTCTCCCCTGTGTTTGCTGGCCAGACTTTCAACACCAGAAAAGGTCACTGTAAGAGCCCATCAAACAACATGTTTTATCCTTCGTTACCAGACTGTTTCTGCACAGGTTGTGTATAGGGAGAGGAGGCAGAATGAATGAAAGAGATGCCCGTGCTACCTTTCAAGTGCTGCTGTAGAGGAAGGCATAAGCATTTATTATTATTTTTAGCATCTTCTAATGAATAACCAATACTTTTGTATTTGTGTTTCACAGAGGCTCGCTCCAGTTGCCTTGCTTGTCTGGTGGCTATTACTGCTGTTCTGAAGTTTAGAGAAATACAGTTTCAGGTTTGGAAAGACTGAGGGGGTCATTCATAGGAACTGTGGTGTTATAGGAGGTAACAGGAGACCTCTCTTTCCAGCACAGGGAATGGCTACTGACTCAAGGGAACGAGTGGTGTTGCTGAGATTTCGGCAGCAGGACGGATCCACAATTAGTTCTTGATGTACTGTTTGTTTTCCTGCTTAGCAGTGGTGGTGGTTACTCAGAGGCTGTGCTCTCTTTTTACCTACATGTGCATCATATTGCATTTTGATCTTCATGTGGCTGATAATGGTTTTTGGTTTTTTTGGGTTTTTTTTTGATTTGTTCCTGCCTGGCTGTGTTTTATTTACCTTATGTCCAAGCTTGGTGAAAGCCAGCACAAATCGCCAAGATCCCAGATGCAACTCAGAGTTTCAGGGATTACTTTTTTTGTGTTGATGATTGTGTTTTTATAATGTCATTCATGGCATTGTCTTCATGCAGGTGTGAGAGTTGCAATCAAAGGTGTTTTAGTTAATACCTATTAATCATGGAGAGGCTGGAGGCAAGGCACTTTAGCTTTCAAAGCTCAGGTGTTCTCCCAACTTCTTCCTGTTGGGCAGAATTAAGTAACATGTGGCATAGGGTGATTTGTGGATCTTTGCAGTTGGAAAAGGTTGGGGGTTTTTGTTGTTGGGTTTTTTTTCCCCCTTTTCTTTTTAGTTTCTTTCTGCAGCGTTGTTCCAAGCAGGTAATATTTGTGCATGCACTCAGAATGTGAAAAAAAAACTACAGAAAGCTGAAAAGAAACCCCAAACGTTGCAAAAGTATTATTTTGGTACTGTGGCCAAGCAGACCGCTGAATGGTTCGAGACAGTGTCTCATTCTTGATTTGTATGTTCCCAGCAGAAAGAGCTCACATCAAAGAAAAGAGATGAGTTTGAAGATATCTTGGAGGAAAGACGATTGTCCAGCGACTTGAGATATGCAATGAAATGTTACACTCCTGTGATCTACAAGGGACTTTCACCTTGCAAGCCAAATGCTATTAAAAGTGCTGTTCTCCAGTCAGAGCAAGTTCAGTATGTTATCAAGCAGGTGAGTCTGGAGACTGAGCTGTAAGATGAGGGAGATTGTACACAGCCAAGCTTTGTGTGACAGCAGGGAAAAAAAGATTATTGCTGACCTTGTCAAACATGATAGCTGTAGTTTGAAAGATGGTCCAATAAATCAGTAACTTGAGAGCTGTACTCTTTTGGCAGGAAAAACAAATACTGATTCACCAGGGAGTTGCCACTGAAGCCGTTAGTTAGCTCGTTCATGAAATAGTGTTTTGATTTAGCATGTATGACACTTCACCATCTAACTTATTCAGTGTGCTTGACTTTTTTTTTTTTTCCTTCTCCTCCTCCACTGTCCTCGTCACAGAGCAGCAGCGTGAAAGACATAAGAAATCTCCTTCTTCGTAGGTGTTTTTGTGCTTGAGGATGTCTTGCAGGAATTTTATAGGCTGGTGATATATTTATGAACCGGTCATAAATGCTACTTTCCCTAGAATGAGAGTTAAATTTCACAGAGAATTATTTGAATTAGAATCATAGAATCATTATGGTTGGAAGAGACCTCAAAGATCATCAAGTCCAACCATACACCTGATGCCACCCTGTCAACTAAACCATGTCTTGAAGTGCCACATCTAGACGTTTTTTGAACGTCTCCAGGGACGATGACTCCACCACCTCCCTAGGGAGCCTGTTCCAATGCCTAACGACTCTAACAGTGAAGAAGTTCTTTCTAATGTCCAGCCTGAACCTCCCCTGACGCAACTTGAGACCATTTCCTCTTGTCCTATCGCTAATTACCGGGGAGAAGAGCCCAATCCCCATCTCACTACAACCTCCTTTCAGGTAGTTGTAGAGGGATTTAGAAACACTGTCTAAGATGTAACTATATTTTTATTTTAAGATGAAGGGCAGCTACTACTTTGTAATGAATAAAATATTTTATAGTCAAACTGGCTCATATTTTACATTGTGTTGAACTGGCTGAAATAAGAGTGTGTGTTAGTTAGCAGAGTAACTATTTTCAGTAGTCACGAAAAATAATTCCAGGTCAATAGAAGTATGTAAGATGTTTTGGTTAGTCCTGAGTGAGTGGAATTAAATATTTTTTAATTTTTAAAATTTTTCTGTTTATTTTTTTAATGATCAATGGTACCTATGATCTATCAAAACCTGTTACGATGTGACAAACTAAACCACGTCCTACAAGATAATCCTGTTGCCATCATGAATTGCCGAGCAGCATGAAATCCAAAAAATGAATCTTTCAACTTTAGAAACACTGAAACATCTGCTGAAAGAAAATATTTTACAGAGGATTTGACAGAAAGACATTTGTGTGATGTTTTCTTCTGAAGTGCTGCTTTTTGATGGAAAATTACTTCGATGGATTTTTTTCCTGGCTAGCATCAAGTGGTTGAAGGGGCAGACCTGCCAGTGCAGGCTAGTTATCAACTTTGCACTAGAGATTACTGGAAATATCTAACTGAGGCTACCTTGGGCAATATGCCCAACAGTCTGCGATTAGTGTGCCTCCTGTCTGGGCAGAGTTTACACAGTTTTGCACAGGCATACTAGAATTTGTTCTTGTGACAAATCGCTGAGGTTGCTAATGTTCAATACGTGAAATTAAATGCATTTGTTTGTTTTAGCTTGCTATATGCGACTAGTCTGGTTTTTAGATTCCTGATTTTGGGCAGTAAGTGCTTAGCTCTATAGCGGATGTGCACTTAATTCACACGGGATCGACTGTATGGTAAGCCTTTTACGGGTGAATGAGAACAGTATCTCTTTCC